>NC_042305.1:305076-345076 GCF_901000725.2 Takifugu rubripes
ATAAAAGTGAATAATCTGGTCATGAAAACATGATTTCACATAGTGAAGCGATGTTCATGGGACTACTGTAAAAAATCTGGAACTACTTTGTTAAAACAACCACTGCCACCTGCTGGACATATGGTGTCTGCACATTTAGCTTTATCTATTTAAATGACTCAAAAGGACACAATGTGGAAAATGTTGTCAGGCCAAAGAAAACTGATCTCGAACGCTCAACTAGACAGAATTTATCAGGAAATAAAAACTTTCTCCAGGTGCAGATGACGGCCAGATGTGTGGATCTGGCTAACACTTACAGGCTGTGGGCAGTCTCTGGGAGCCTTGGAGGGCTGGAGCTCCGACACTGGCCCTGGGATGTCCACACCTCTACCCATCTGGGGGAACTCAGCCTGGGGTGTGCCCTTAGACCACACCATTCCCTTTGTCTCGTCTCCACTGTTGCCCCCTTCAGCCATCACGTGCTGCTCATGACAGACGGACTCCATCTTGGATGGAGTGGGAGCATCTCCACAAGCACCAGGGGGCAAAGTTTGAGTGGCAACGTCCTGACGCTCAGGTCTCGGGGGGGCCAGGTCTTCAGGTGAGTTGTAAAAACAAATTGAGACACAGGGACCATCGCCCTCTTCTCGGCTCGGGATTTTCCGGATGCGAGAATTCGCTGGAAGCCACGAACGTTTGAGCTCCGCATTTTCCTGCCACTCAAACTGGGATTTGGGGGATCTACGGTGAGTTTCTGGACCGTACAATCTTCCTGGACTGCTGAGAGACGAGGTCGTGACATCGGTGTGATGGGAGGAAACAGTATCCGGTGAGGATATTGTGGTCACACGCACATCGACCTCACTTGGTAGGGACAATTCAGGAGGTGTTGAGAATAATCCAGAGACTGGTCCAGGAGGAGGTGTTGGGAATAAATCCATGTCTGGTCCAGGAGGAAGTGTTAGGAATAAATCAGGGTCTGGTCCAGTAGGAAGTGTTGGGAATAAATCGGAGTCTGGTCCAGGAGAAAGTGTTGGGAATAATCCAGGGTCTGGTCCAGGAGGAAGTGTTAGGAATAAATCAGGGTCTGGTCCAATAGGAGGTGTTGGGAATAAATCAGGATCTGGTCCTAGAGGGGGTGTTGGGAATAAACCAATGTCTAGTCCAGGAGGAGGTGTTGGGAATAAATCGGGGTCTGGTCCAGAAGGAAGTGTTAGAAATAAATCAGGGTCTGGTCTCAGAGAAAGTGTGAGCAATAAATCAGGGTCTGGTCCAGGAGGAAGTGTTAAGAATAATTCAGGGTCTGGTCTAGGAGAAAGTGTTAGAAATAAATCAGGGTCTGGTCTCGGAGAAAGTGTGAACAATAAATCAGGGTCTGGTCCAGGAGGAAGTGTTAAGAATAATTCAGGGTCTGGTCTAGGAGAAAGTGTTAGCAATAAATCAGGGTCTGGTCCAGGAGGAAGATTTTGGAATAATCCAGGCTCTGTTTCAGGAGGAGGTGTTGGGAATAATCCAGGGTCTGGTCCAGGAGAAAGTGTGAGGAATAAATCAGGGTCTGGTCCAAGAAGAAGTGTTGGGAATAAATCAGGGTCTGGTCCAGGAGGAGGTGTTGGGAATAAATCGGGGTCTGGTCCAGGACGAAGTGTTAGGAATAAATTGGGGTCTGGTCCAGGAGGAAGTGTTTGGAATAATCCAGTGTCTGTTTCAGGAGGAGGTGTTAGTAACTCGGTTTGCAGCACAGTGGATGGACCAGGCTCATCTGTTGCCCACTGGTTCTGCTCCTGCTCAAGGTCATCAGCATCAATGGGACGGATGCTGTAGAAGCTGTTTGACCCATCTGGAGGGTTTTCCTCTCCGCCTGTGCTCAGTCTGTCCAGCGCCACACAGGGATCTGATTCAAGGGTGGGCCCGACACCACGTGTTGGGTTCCTAAGAACCTCAGGTTCCTCCTTACACCTGCTGTCTCCTGTAAGCTCTGCATCCAAGCATGCATGCTGGGTTCCTGCGGTGGTGTGCTGCCTGTGCTCCACCGTCTTCGTGATCCGTCTAGCGTAGGGCGGGAAGTCTGACAGACTGCTGTCACTGTCGCTGTCGCTCCACTCCTCAGTCTTACTATAGCAGCACCCCATCTTCTAAAGCCTGAAGCAGAAACAACAAAAAAGCCACTGCCATGACCACACACACTCAAACAGTCATGAACAGATCTGTTAATTGAAAACATTTAGACTTTGGTAGAGCTGCCAGCAGAGCTCAACTTGATCCCAACCATCAACTCCCAGTTACTGACCTTTGGACTTTTAACGAGCGTGCACGTCAGTACAAAGCTTGTCTCTCTTGGAGGGTGATTCTCGGTGGGAGGGTCAAAGAATGAGGCTGCAGATCTGATTCTGGATCAAAAATCTGCAGTTGGAGAGAGATGAGTTGTCTTGGTGTAGTTATGGTTTCAGCTTAACCTTTAACGATTAATGTCTGTAGGTGTAGCAGCAACACTTGAATATAAGGAGTTTTTGGGTTTTAATTAAAGCCATTTCTGATCAAAGCTCAATGGCTCTGAGTTAAAGTCACCTGTTGTGACTCACAACCCAAAATGGCCTTTTATCTGTTATCTGCTGTTTGGGCCATAGGCACAAACAACAGTCATGATCCATCCCCCCACCGAAGGCAAAGGGAGGCTACCCTCTTATCCACCGGGGTAAACTCCAATATACAGGCACTGAGCCGGGGAGCAACGAGAAATGCCACCCCTGCCCGTCGCCTCTCACCATTGGCAAGTCCAGAGTGGTAGAGAGTCCAACCCCTCTTGAGAAGACTGATTCCAGAGCCCTTGCTGTGCGTCAAGGTGAGGCCGACTATATCTAGTCGGAACTTCTCAACCTTGCGCACCAGCTCAGGCTCCTTTCCCACCAGAGAGGTGACATTCCATTTCCCTAGAGCAAGTTTATGCAGCCAGGGATCAGACCGCCAAGGTCCGTGCCCTTGGCCGCTACCCAACACACAATGCACCTAACCCCCTTGGCCCCTCCGGCAGGTGGAGAGCCCATGGGAAGGTGGTCCCATGTTGCCTCTTTGAGCTGTGCCCGGCTGGACTCCATGGGCAGAGGTCCGGCCACTAGGCGCCCACCAACACGCCCCGCCCCCAGTCCTGGCTCCAGCAGGGGGCCCCGTATCCGGGCAAGGGACACTTGAGACCAATGTTATTTTTCCTTCATTTTCATTTTCTGACTTGGGCAGAATAATGTAAAATTAAAGGTCAAATGGCTTTTAAACAGATCTGTGATGGCTGAACAAGACTGATGTGGAAGTAACACCAACGTGTGCATCAACTCTATAGTTAAAACGCATTATTTCGTTCGTATTATTCATCTTGTTCATTATGGCCTTCGGGAATTAAATCATCGTCGTAAACAAGAGCGTGGTGACGAAAAAAAGCAATAAACCTCATGGATATTCTGCTCCCTGCTGGATGGAAGATGTTATGACAAAAAACAGAAAAACAAAGTGCAGAATACACTTTAGTAGTGTTCAGTCATATTTGCATCCATCAGTAACTCACCTGTACCTGGACATTCTGCACACATTCATGTTTAAAATGGTGTTTAAACACTTTTAACGGTTTTAAACACTCATCAAAGTCAGTGTTTTCAGATTCTGTGAATGAGGTACATCAACAAATCCTCTTTACTCAAACAGAAGTTTCTACATCCAAAGCACTCCTGATGAACTCAAATAACTCAGTACCAACATTAGATAAATAAGATGCAAAGAGACATATTGCTCAGTGCTTTTTAATAGAAGAAATCAGAATGATAAGCATCAATTATGCAGGTGTATTTAAAGAAAAACACTGGAATCTAAACAAACTAAAGAAAAAAGTCCCCTAAAGCAGCAATGGAAGAGGTGCAGATTCTGTTTGGCTTCTTTTGTAAAGACAGAAAACAAAAGTCCGTTCACAGCCATTAATATCTCCACTTTTTTGGACGGCGAGTCTCTGCTGCTTGGGGCTGTTGTTCTGGGTAGGGTGGGCTAAGGTCTGGGTCGGGTGAGCTAAGGTCTGAGTAGGGTGGGCTAAGGTCTGAGAAGGGTGGGCTAAGGTCTGGGTAGGGTGGGCGAAGGTCTGGGTAGGGTGGGCTAAGGTCTGAGTAGGGTGGGCGAAGGTCTGGGTAGGGTGGGCGAAGGTCCGAGTAGGGTGGGCGAAGGTCTGGGTAGGGTGGGCGAAGGTCTGGGGATGGGGCACGCTTACGTGGTGGCATCCGACAGACCTGTGCATATGACAGTTTGGAGCCCACCTGAAAAGTCAGAGCACAAGGATTTAGTTTCCAACATGAGCATCGCTGCAACAGCTCTGGTAAAACCAGATTAATATTGGCTGACAATTCTGTGACCTCACGGACCCTGAATAACCCGGCTTGCTGGCTTTGAGAAGACTCTGTTCACGCAGTTCAGGACGATTCAAATAAAACAAGGTTGCGTCTGACAGTGAGTGTTTCTGACATTATTAGTAAATGTACCTTGTTCTCAGTTGCAGGTACTGTTGCTGTGGAAACATTCACCGCAGAAAGAGAAGGGAAGTTGGCCTCCTCGATCTCAGGAAGAGGTGACGGCTTCCTCTCTGCGTCCTATAAAGCAGCACTGGGTCAATGTGGAAACTGAGCACTGGTGTGTCCACAAGGCAAAACCAGCAGTTGCTTACCAGCTCCTTTGTCTTGTCTGCTTCCCTCTGTTGGTATCTTCTCCCCATGCTGACGCGTCCTCTCCTGCAGAAAGGAGAAGTCACAACTGCTCTGGTCCCCATAAATAATCTGAATTCCCGGGAAGGGAATTAAAAGCATCTTCACAAACATTAAATGATGGCTAGAATACCTTTGTAGTCTGGGAGGTTTGACACGGGGAGGCGCTGACAGTCCGGGCAAAGTTTTCTGGCAACATAAAAGTGAATAATCTGGTCATGAAAACATGATTTCACATAGTGAAGCGATGTTCATGGGACTACTGTAAAAAATCTGGAACTACTTTGTTAAAACAACCACTGCCACCTGCTGGACATATGGTGTCTGCACATTTAGCTTTATCTATTTAAATGACTCAAAAGGACACAATGTGGAAAATGTTGTCAGGCCAAAGAAAACTGATCTCGAACGCTCAACTAGACAGAATTTATCAGGAAATAAAAACTTTCTCCAGGTGCAGATGACGGCCAGATGTGTGGATCTGGCTAACACTTACAGGCTGTGGGCAGTCTCTGGGAGCCTTGGAGGGCTGGAGCTCCGACACTGGCCCTGGGATGTCCACACCTCTACCCATCTGGGGGAACTCAGCCTGGGGTGTGCCCTTAGACCACACCATTCCCTTTGTCTCGTCTCCACTGTTGCCCCCTTCAGCCATCACGTGCTGCTCATGACAGACGGACTCCATCTTGGATGGAGTGGGAGCATCTCCACAAGCACCAGGGGGCAAAGTTTGAGTGGCAACGTCCTGACGCTCAGGTCTCGGGGGGGCCAGGTCTTCAGGTGAGTTGTAAAAACAAATTGAGACACAGGGACCATCGCCCTCTTCTCGGCTCGGGATTTTCCGGATGCGAGAATTCGCTGGAAGCCACGAACGTTTGAGCTCCGCATTTTCCTGCCACTCAAACTGGGATTTGGGGGATCTACGGTGAGTTTCTGGACCGTACAATCTTCCTGGACTGCTGAGAGACGAGGTCGTGACATCGGTGTGATGGGAGGAAACAGTATCCGGTGAGGATATTGTGGTCACACGCACATCGACCTCACTTGGTAGGGACAATTCAGGAGGTGTTGAGAATAATCCAGAGACTGGTCCAGGAGGAGGTGTTGGGAATAAATCCATGTCTGGTCCAGGAGGAAGTGTTAGGAATAAATCAGGGTCTGGTCCAGTAGGAAGTGTTGGGAATAAATCGGAGTCTGGTCCAGGAGAAAGTGTTAGGAATAAATCAGGGTCTGGTCCAATAGGAGGTGTTGGGAATAAATCAGGATCTGGTCCTAGAGGGGGTGTTGGGAATAAACCAATGTCTAGTCCAGGAGGAGGTGTTGGGAATAAATCGGGGTCTGGTCCAGAAGGAAGTGTTAGAAATAAATCAGGGTCTGGTCTCAGAGAAAGTGTGAGCAATAAATCAGGGTCTGGTCCAGGAGGAAGTGTTAAGAATAATTCAGGGTCTGGTCTAGGAGAAAGTGTTAGAAATAAATCAGGGTCTGGTCTCGGAGAAAGTGTGAACAATAAATCAGGGTCTGGTCCAGGAGGAAGTGTTAAGAATAATTCAGGGTCTGGTCTAGGAGAAAGTGTTAGCAATAAATCAGGGTCTGGTCCAGGAGGAAGATTTTGGAATAATCCAGGCTCTGTTTCAGGAGGAGGTGTTGGGAATAATCCAGGGTCTGGTCCAGGAGAAAGTGTGAGGAATAAATCAGGGTCTGGTCCAAGAAGAAGTGTTGGGAATAAATCAGGGTCTGGTCCAGGAGGAGGTGTTGGGAATAAATCGGGGTCTGGTCCAGGACGAAGTGTTAGGAATAAATTGGGGTCTGGTCCAGGAGGAAGTGTTTGGAATAATCCAGTGTCTGTTTCAGGAGGAGGTGTTAGTAACTCGGTTTGCAGCACAGTGGATGGACCAGGCTCATCTGTTGCCCACTGGTTCTGCTCCTGCTCAAGGTCATCAGCATCAATGGGACGGATGCTGTAGAAGCTGTTTGACCCATCTGGAGGGTTTTCCTCTCCGCCTGTGCTCAGTCTGTCCAGCGCCACACAGGGATCTGATTCAAGGGTGGGCCCGACACCACGTGTTGGGTTCCTAAGAACCTCAGGTTCCTCCTTACACCTGCTGTCTCCTGTAAGCTCTGCATCCAAGCATGCATGCTGGGTTCCTGCGGTGGTGTGCTGCCTGTGCTCCACCGTCTTCGTGATCCGTCTAGCGTAGGGCGGGAAGTCTGACAGACTGCTGTCACTGTCGCTGTCGCTCCACTCCTCAGTCTTACTATAGCAGCACCCCATCTTCTAAAGCCTGAAGCAGAAACAACAAAAAAGCCACTGCCATGACCACACACACTCAAACAGTCATGAACAGATCTGTTAATTGAAAACATTTAGACTTTGGTAGAGCTGCCAGCAGAGCTCAACTTGATCCCAACCATCAACTCCCAGTTACTGACCTTTGGACTTTTAACGAGCGTGCACGTCAGTACAAAGCTTGTCTCTCTTGGAGGGTGATTCTCGGTGGGAGGGTCAAAGAATGAGGCTGCAGATCTGATTCTGGATCAAAAATCTGCAGTTGGAGAGAGATGAGTTGTCTTGGTGTAGTTATGGTTTCAGCTTAACCTTTAACGATTAATGTCTGTAGGTGTAGCAGCAACACTTGAATATAAGGAGTTTTTGGGTTTTAATTAAAGCCATTTCTGATCAAAGCTCAATGGCTCTGAGTTAAAGTCACCTGTTGTGACTCACAACCCAAAATGGCCTTTTATCTGTTATCTGCTGTTTGGGCCATAGGCACAAACAACAGTCATGATCCATCCCCCCACCGAAGGCAAAGGGAGGCTACCCTCTTATCCACCGGGGTAAACTCCAATATACAGGCACTGAGCCGGGGAGCAACGAGAAATGCCACCCCTGCCCGTCGCCTCTCACCATTGGCAAGTCCAGAGTGGTAGAGAGTCCAACCCCTCTTGAGAAGACTGATTCCAGAGCCCTTGCTGTGCGTCAAGGTGAGGCCGACTATATCTAGTCGGAACTTCTCAACCTTGCGCACCAGCTCAGGCTCCTTTCCCACCAGAGAGGTGACATTCCATGTCCCTAGAGCAAGTTTATGCAGCCAGGGATCAGACCGCCAAGGTCCGTGCCCTTGGCCGCTACCCAACACACAATGCACCTAACCCCCTTGGCCCCTCCGGCAGGTGGAGAGCCCATGGGAAGGTGGTCCCATGTTGCCTCTTTGAGCTGTGCCCGGCTGGACTCCATGGGCAGAGGTCCGGCCACTAGGCGCCCACCAACACGCCCCGCCCCCAGTCCTGGCTCCAGCAGGGGGCCCCGTATCCGGGCAAGGGACACTTGAGACCAATGTTATTTTTCCTTCATTTTCATTTTCTGACTTGGGCAGAATAATGTAAAATTAAAGGTCAAATGGCTTTTAAACAGATCTGTGATGGCTGAACAAGACTGATGTGGAAGTAACACCAACGTGTGCATCAACTCTATAGTTAAAACGCATTATTTCGTTCGTATTATTCATCTTGTTCATTATGGCCTTCGGGAATTAAATCATCGTCGTAAACAAGAGCGTGGTGACGAAAAAAAGCAATAAACCTCATGGATATTCTGCTCCCTGCTGGATGGAAGATGTTATGACAAAAAACAGAAAAACAAAGTGCAAAATACACTTTAGTAGTGTTCAGTCATATTTGCATCCATCAGTAACTCACCTGTACCTGGACATTCTGCACACATTCATGTTTAAAATGGTGTTTAAACACTTTTAACGGTTTTAAACACTCATCAAAGTCAGTGTTTTCAGATTCTGTGAATGAGGTACATCAACAAATCCTCTTTACTCAAACAGAAGTTTCTACATCCAAAGCACTCCTGATGAACTCAAATAAAAGCCTAACAAACTCAGTACCAACATTAGATAAATAAGATGCAAAGAGACATATTGCTCAGTGCTTTTTAATAGAAGAAATCAGAATGATAAGCATCAATTATGCAGGTGTGTTTAAAGAAAAACACTGGAATCTAAACAAACTAAAGAAAAAAGTCCCCTAAAGCAGCAATGGAAGAGGTGCAGATTCTGTTTGGCTTCTTTTGTAAAGACAGAAAACAAAAGTCCGTTCACAGCCATTAATATCTCCACTTTTTTGGACGGCGAGTCTCTGCTGCTTGGGGCTGTTGTTCTGGGTAGGGTGGGCTAAGGTGGTCGGTGAGCTAAGGTCTGAGTAGGGTGGGCTAAGGTCTGAGAAGGGTGGGCTAAGGTCTGGGTAGGGTGGGCGAAGGTCTGGGTAGGGTGGGCGAAGGTCCGAGTAGGGTGGGCGAAGGTCTGGGTAGGGTGGGCGAAGGTCTGGGGATGGGGCACGCTTACGTGGTGGCATCCGACAGACCTGTGCATATGACAGTTTGGAGCCCACCTGAAAAGTCAGAGCACAAGGATTTAGTTTCCAACATGAGCATCGCTGCAACAGCTCTGGTAAAACCAGATTAATATTGGCTGACAATTCTGTGACCTCACGGACCCTGAATAACCCGGCTTGCTGGCTTTGAGAAGACTCTGTTCACGCAGTTCAGGACGATTCAAATAAAACAAGGTTGCGTCTGACAGTGAGTGTTTCTGACATTATTAGTAAATGTACCTTGTTCTCAGTTGCAGGTACTGTTGCTGTGGAAACATTCACCGCAGAAAGAGAAGGGAAGTTGGCCTCCTCGATCTCAGGAAGAGGTGACGGCTTCCTCTCTGCGTCCTATAAAGCAGCACTGGGTCAATGTGGAAACTGAGCACTGGTGTGTCCACAAGGCAAAACCAGCAGTTGCTTACCAGCTCCTTTGTCTTGTCTGCTTCCCTCTGTTGGTATCTTCTCCCCATGCTGACGCATCCTCTCCTGCAGAAAGGAGAAGTCACAACTGCTCTGGTCCCCATAAATAATCTGAATTCCCGGGAAGGGAATTAAAAGCATCTTCACAAACATTAAATGATGGCTAGAATACCTTTGTAGTCTGGGAGGTTTGACACGGGGAGGCGCTGACAGTCCGGGCAAAGTTTTCTGGCAACATAAAAGTGAATAATCTGGTCATGAAAACATGATTTCACATAGTGAAGCGATGTTCATGGGACTACTGTAAAAAATCTGGAACTACTTTGTTAAAACAACCACTGCCACCTGCTGGACATATGGTGTCTGCACATTTAGCTTTATCTATTTAAATGACTCAAAAGGACACAATGTGGAAAATGTTGTCAGGCCAAAGAAAACTGATCTCGAACGCTCAACTAGACAGAATTTATCAGGAAATAAAAACTTTCTCCAGGTGCAGATGACGGCCAGATGTGTGGATCTGGCTAACACTTACAGGCTGTGGGCAGTCTCTGGGAGCCTTGGAGGGCTGGAGCTCCGACACTGGCCCTGGGATGTCCACACCTCTACCCATCTGGGGGAACTCAGCCTGGGGTGTGCCCTTAGACCACACCATTCCCTTTGTCTCGTCTCCACTGTTGCCCCCTTCAGCCATCACGTGCTGCTCATGACAGACGGACTCCATCTTGGATGGAGTGGGAGCATCTCCACAAGCACCAGGGGGCAAAGTTTGAGTGGCAACGTCCTGACGCTCAGGTCTCGGGGGGGCCAGGTCTTCAGGTGAGTTGTAAAAACAAATTGAGACACAGGGACCATCGCCCTCTTCTCGGCTCGGGATTTTCCGGATGCGAGAATTCGCTGGAAGCCACGAACGTTTGAGCTCCGCATTTTCCTGCCACTCAAACTGGGATTTGGGGGATCTACGGTGAGTTTCTGGACCGTACAATCTTCCTGGACTGCTGAGAGACGAGGTCGTGACATCGGTGTGATGGGAGGAAACAGTATCCGGTGAGGATATTGTGGTCACACGCACATCGACCTCACTTGGTAGGGACAATTCAGGAGGTGTTGAGAATAATCCAGAGACTGGTCCAGGAGGAGGTGTTGGGAATAAATCCATGTCTGGTCCAGGAGGAAGTGTTAGGAATAAATCAGGGTCTGGTCCAGTAGGAAGTGTTGGGAATAAATCGGAGTCTGGTCCAGGAGAAAGTGTTAGGAATAAATCAGGGTCTGGTCCAATAGGAGGTGTTGGGAATAAATCAGGATCTGGTCCTAGAGGGGGTGTTGGGAATAAACCAATGTCTAGTCCAGGAGGAGGTGTTGGGAATAAATCGGGGTCTGGTCCAGAAGGAAGTGTTAGAAATAAATCAGGGTCTGGTCTCAGAGAAAGTGTGAGCAATAAATCAGGGTCTGGTCCAGGAGGAAGTGTTAAGAATAATTCAGGGTCTGGTCTAGGAGAAAGTGTTAGAAATAAATCAGGGTCTGGTCTCGGAGAAAGTGTGAACAATAAATCAGGGTCTGGTCCAGGAGGAAGTGTTAAGAATAATTCAGGGTCTGGTCTAGGAGAAAGTGTTAGCAATAAATCAGGGTCTGGTCCAGGAGGAAGATTTTGGAATAATCCAGGCTCTGTTTCAGGAGGAGGTGTTGGGAATAATCCAGGGTCTGGTCCAGGAGAAAGTGTGAGGAATAAATCAGGGTCTGGTCCAAGAAGAAGTGTTGGGAATAAATCAGGGTCTGGTCCAGGAGGAGGTGTTGGGAATAAATCGGGGTCTGGTCCAGGACGAAGTGTTAGGAATAAATTGGGGTCTGGTCCAGGAGGAAGTGTTTGGAATAATCCAGTGTCTGTTTCAGGAGGAGGTGTTAGTAACTCGGTTTGCAGCACAGTGGATGGACCAGGACTCATCTGTTGCCCACTGGTTCTGCTCCTGCTCAAGGTCATCAGCATCAATGGGACGGATGCTGTAGAAGCTGTTTGACCCATCTGGAGGGTTTTCCTCTCCGCCTGTGCTCAGTCTGTCCAGCGCCACACAGGGATCTGATTCAAGGGTGGGCCCGACACCACGTGTTGGGTTCCTAAGAACCTCAGGTTCCTCCTTACACCTGCTGTCTCCTGTAAGCTCTGCATCCAAGCATGCATGCTGGGTTCCTGCGGTGGTGTGCTGCCTGTGCTCCACCGTCTTCGTGATCCGTCTAGCGTAGGGCGGGAAGTCTGACAGACTGCTGTCACTGTCGCTGTCGCTCCACTCCTCAGTCTTACTATAGCAGCACCCCATCTTCTAAAGCCTGAAGCAGAAACAACAAAAAAGCCACTGCCATGACCACACACACTCAAACAGTCATGAACAGATCTGTTAATTGAAAACATTTAGACTTTGGTAGAGCTGCCAGCAGAGCTCAACTTGATCCCAACCATCAACTCCCAGTTACTGACCTTTGGACTTTTAACGAGCGTGCACGTCAGTACAAAGCTTGTCTCTCTTGGAGGGTGATTCTCGGTGGGAGGGTCAAAGAATGAGGCTGCAGATCTGATTCTGGATCAAAAATCTGCAGTTGGAGAGAGATGAGTTGTCTTGGTGTAGTTATGGTTTCAGCTTAACCTTTAACGATTAATGTCTGTAGGTGTAGCAGCAACACTTGAATATAAGGAGTTTTTGGGTTTTAATT
Organism: Takifugu rubripes; assembly: GCF_901000725.2. Classification (NCBI taxonomy): domain Eukaryota; kingdom Metazoa; phylum Chordata; class Actinopteri; order Tetraodontiformes; family Tetraodontidae; genus Takifugu; species Takifugu rubripes. The sequence continues at coordinate 317,286 of NC_042305.1, forward strand.
AAAGCCATTTCTGATCAAAGCTCAATGGCTCTGAGTTAAAGTCACCTGTTGTGACTCACAACCCAAAATGGCCTTTTATCTGTTATCTGCTGTTTGGGCCATAGGCACAAACAACAGTCATGATCCATCCCCCCACCGAAGGCAAAGGGAGGCTACCCTCTTATCCACCGGGGTAAACTCCAATATACAGGCACTGAGCCGGGGAGCAACGAGAAATGCCACCCCTGCCCGTCGCCTCTCACCATTGGCAAGTCCAGAGTGGTAGAGAGTCCAACCCCTCTTGAGAAGACTGATTCCAGAGCCCTTGCTGTGCGTCAAGGTGAGGCCGACTATATCTAGTCGGAACTTCTCAACCTTGCGCACCAGCTCAGGCTCCTTTCCCACCAGAGAGGTGACATTCCATGTCCCTAGAGCAAGTTTATGCAGCCAGGGATCAGACCGCCAAGGTCCGTGCCCTTGGCCGCTACCCAACACACAATGCACCTAACCCCCTTGGCCCCTCCGGCAGGTGGAGAGCCCATGGGAAGGTGGTCCCATGTTGCCTCTTTGAGCTGTGCCCGGCTGGACTCCATGGGCAGAGGTCCGGCCACTAGGCGCCCACCAACACGCCCCGCCCCCAGTCCTGGCTCCAGCAGGGGGCCCCGTATCCGGGCAAGGGACACTTGAGACCAATGTTATTTTTCCTTCATTTTCATTTTCTGACTTGGGCAGAATAATGTAAAATTAAAGGTCAAATGGCTTTTAAACAGATCTGTGATGGCTGAACAAGACTGATGTGGAAGTAACACCAACGTGTGCATCAACTCTATAGTTAAAACGCATTATTTCGTTCGTATTATTCATCTTGTTCATTATGGCCTTCGGGAATTAAATCATCGTCGTAAACAAGAGCGTGGTGACGAAAAAAAGCAATAAACCTCATGGATATTCTGCTCCCTGCTGGATGGAAGATGTTATGACAAAAAACAGAAAAACAAAGTGCAAAATACACTTTAGTAGTGTTCAGTCATATATGCATCCATCAGTAACTCACCTGTACCTGGACATTCTGCACACATTCATGTTTAAAATGGTGTTTAAACACTTTTAACGGTTTTAAACACTCATCAAAGTCAGTGTTTTCAGATTCTGTGAATGAGGTACATCAACAAATCCTCTTTACTCAAACAGAAGTTTCTACATCCAAAGCACTCCTGATGAACTCAAATAACTCAGTACCAACATTAGATAAATAAGATGCAAAGAGACATATTGCTCAGTGCTTTTTAATAGAAGAAATCAGAATGATAAGCATCAATTATGCAGGTGTATTTAAAGAAAAACACTGGAATCTAAACAAACTAAAGAAAAAAGTCCCCTAAAGCAGCAATGGAAGAGGTGCAGATTCTGTTTGGCTTCTTTTGTAAAGACAGAAAACAAAAGTCCATTCACAGCCATTAATATCTCCACTTTTTTGGACGGCGAGTCTCTGCTGCTTGGGGCTGTTGTTCTGGGTAGGGTGGGCTAAGGTCTGGGTCGGGTGAGCTAAGGTCTGAGTAGGGTCGGCTAAGGTCTGAGAAGGGTGGGCTAAGGTCTGGGTAGGGTGGGCGAAGGTCTGGGTAGGGTGGGCGAAGGTCTGAGTAGGGTGGGCGAAGGTCTGGGTAGGGTGGGCGAAGGTCCGAGTAGGGTGGGCGAAGGTCTGGGTAGGGTGGGCGAAGGTCTGGGGATGGGGCACGCTTACGTGGTGGCATCCGACAGACCTGTGCATATGACAGTTTGGAGCCCACCTGAAAAGTCAGAGCACAAGGATTTAGTTTCCAACATGAGCATCGCTGCAACAGCTCTGGTAAAACCAGATTAATATTGGCTGACAATTCTGTGACCTCACGGATCCTGAATAACCCGGCTTGCTGGCTTTGAGAAGACTCTGTTCACGCAGTTCAGGACGATTCAAATAAAACAAGGTTGCGTCTGACAGTGAGTGTTTCTGACATTATTAGTAAATGTACCTTGTTCTCAGTTGCAGGTACTGTTGCTGTGGAAACATTCACAGCAGAAAGAGAAGGGAAGTTGGCCTCCCCGATCTCAGGAAGAGGTGACGGCTTCCTCTCTGCGTCCTATAAAGCAGCACTGGGTCAATGTGGAAACTGAGCACTGGTGTGTCCACAAGGCAAAACCAGCAGTTGCTTACCAGCTCCTTTGTCTTGTCTGCTTCCCTCTGTTGGTATCTTCTCCCCATGCTGACGCGTCCTCTCCTGCAGAAAAGAGAAGTCACAACTGCTCTGGTCCCCATAAATAATCTGAATTCCCGGGAAGGGAATTAAAAGCATCTTCACAAACATTAAATGATGGCTAGAATACCTTTGTAGTCTGGGAGGTTTGACACGGGGAGGCGCTGACAGTCCGGGCAAAGTTTTCTGGCAACATAAAAGTGAATAATCTGGTCATGAAAACATGATTTCACATAGTGAAGCGATGTTCATGGGACTACTGTAAAAAATCTGGAACTACTTTGTTAAAACAACCACTGCCACCTGCTGGACATATGGTGTCTGCACATTTAGCTTTATCTATTTAAATGACTCAAAAGGACACAATGTGGAAAATGTTGTCAGGCCAAAGAAAACTGATCTGATCTCTGGTGTGTGACTGATCTCCGCTCAACTAGACAGAATTTATCAGGAAATAAAAACTTTCTCCAGGTGCAGATGACGGCCAGATGTGTGGATCTGGCTAACACTTACAGGCTGTGGGCAGTCTCTGGGAGCCTTGGAGGGCTGGAGCTCCGACACTGGCCCTGGGATGTCCACACCTCTACCCATCTGGGGGAACTCAGCCTGGGGTGTGCCCTTAGACCACACCATTCCCTTTGTCTCGTCTCCACTGTTGCCCCCTTCAGCCATCACGTGCTGCTCATGACAGACGGACTCCATCTTGGATGGAGTGGGAGCATCTCCACAAGCACCAGGGGGCAAAGTTTGAGTGGCAACGTCCTGACGCTCAGGTCTCGGGGGGGCCAGGTCTTCAGGTGAGTTGTAAAAACAAATTGAGACACAGGGACCATCGCCCTCTTCTCGGCTCGGGATTTTCCGGATGCGAGAATTCGCTGGAAGCCACGAACGTTTGAGCTCCGCATTTTCCTGCCACTCAAACTGGGATTTGGGGGATCTACAGTGAGTTTCTGGACCGTACAATCTTCCTGGACTGCTGAGAGACGAGGTCGTGACATCGGTGTGATGGGAGGAAACAGTATCCGGTGAGGATATTGTGGTCACACGCACATCGACCTCACTTGGTAGGGACAATTCAGGAGGTGTTGAGAATAATCCAGAGACTGGTCCAGGAGGAGGTGTTGGGAATAAATCCATGTCTGGTCCAGGAGGAAGTGTTAGGAATAAATCAGGGTCTGGTCCAGTAGGAAGTGTTGGGAATAAATCGGAGTCTGGTCCAGGAGAAAGTGTTGGGAATAATCCAGGGTCTGGTCCAGGAGGAAGTGTTAGGAATAAATCAGGGTCTGGTCCAATAGGAGGTGTTGGGAATAAATCAGGATCTGGTCCTAGAGGGGGTGTTGGGAATAAACCAATGTCTAGTCCAGGAGGAGGTGTTGGGAATAAATCGGGGTCTGGTCCAGAAGGAAGTGTTAGAAATAAATCAGGGTCTGGTCTCAGAGAAAGTGTGAGCAATAAATCAGGGTCTGGTCCAGGAGGAAGTGTTAGAAATAAATCAGGGTCTGGTCTCGGAGAAAGTGTGAACAATAAATCAGGGTCTGGTCCAGGAGGAAGTGTTAGAAATAAATCAGGGTCTGGTCTCGGAGAAAGTGTGAACAATAAATCAGGGTCTGGTCCAGGAGGAAGTGTTAAGAATAATTCAGGGTCTGGTCTAGGAGAAAGTGTTAGCAATAAATCAGGGTCTGGTCCAGGAGGAAGATTTTGGAATAATCCAGGCTCTGTTTCAGGAGGAGGTGTTGGGAATAATCCAGGGTCTGGTCCAGGAGAAAGTGTGAGGAATAAATCAGGGTCTGGTCCAAGAAGAAGTGTTGGGAATAAATCAGGGTCTGGTCCAGGAGGAGGTGTTGGGAATAAATCGGGGTCTGGTCCAGGACGAAGTGTTAGGAATAAATCGGGGTCTGGTCCAGGAGGAAGTGTTTGGAATAATCCAGTGTCTGTTTCAGGAGGAGGTGTTAGTAACTCGGTTTGCAGCACAGTGGATGGACCAGACTCATCTGTTGCCCACTGGTTCTGCTCCTGCTCAAGGTCATCAGCATCAATGGGACGGATGCTGTAGAAGCTGTTTGACCCATCTGGAGGGTTTTCCTCTCCGCCTGTGCTCAGTCTGTCCAGCGCCACACAGGGATCTGATTCAAGGGTGGGCCCGACACAACGTGTTGGGTTCCTAAGAACCTCAGGTTCCTCCTTACACCTGCTGTCTCCTGTAAGCTCTGCATCCAAGCATGCATGCTGGGTTCCTGCGGTGGTGTGCTGCCTGTGCTCCACCGTCTTCGTGATCCGTCTAGCGTAGGGCGGGAAGTCTGACAGACTGCTGTCACTGTCGCTGTCGCTCCACTCCTTAGTCTTACTATAGCAGCACCCCATCTTCTAAAGCCTGAAGCAGAAACAACAAAAAAGCCACTGCCATGACCACACACACTCAAACAGTCATGAACAGATCTGTTAATTGAAAACATTTAGACTTTGGTAGAGCTGCCAGCAGAGCTCAACTTGATCCCAACCATCAACTCCCAGTTACTGACCTTTGGACTTTTAACGAGCGTGCACGTCAGTACAAAGCTTGTCTCTCTTGGAGGGTGATTCTCGGTGGGAGGGTCAAAGAATGAGGCTGCAGATCTGATTCTGGATCAAAAATCTGCAGTTGGAGAGAGATGAGTTGTCTTGGTGTAGTTATGGTTTCAGCTTAACCTTTAACGATTAATGTCTGTAGGTGTAGCAGCAACACTTGAATATAAGGAGTTTTTGGGTTTTAATTAAAGCCATTTCTGATCAAAGCTCAATGGCTCTGAGTTAAAGTCACCTGTTGTGACTCACAACCCAAAATGGCCTTTTATCTGTTATCTGCTGTTTGGGCCATAGGCACAAACAACAGTCATGATCCATCCCCCCACCGAAGGCGAAGGGAGGCTACCCTCTTATCCACCGGGGTAAACTCCAATATACAGGCACTGAGCCGGGGAGCAACGAGAAATGCCACCCCTGCCCGTCGCCTCTCACCATTGGCAAGTCCAGAGTGGTAGAGAGTCCAACCCCTCTTGAGAAGACTGATTCCAGAGCCCTTGCTGTGCGTCAAGGTGAGGCCGACTATATCTAGTCGGAACTTCTCAACCTTGCGCACCAGCTCAGGCTCCTTTCCCACCAGAGAGGTGACATTCCATGTCCCTAGAGCAAGTTTATGCAGCCAGGGATCAGACCGCCAAGGTCCGTGCCCTTGGCCGCTACCCAACACACAATGCACCTAACCCCCTTGGCCCCTCCGGCAGGTGGAGAGCCCATGGGAAGGTGGTCCCATGTTGCCTCTTTGAGCTGTGCCCGGCTGGACTCCATGGGCAGAGGTCCGGCCACTAGGCGCCCACCAACACGCCCCGCCCCCAGTCCTGGCTCCAGCAGGGGGCCCCGTATCCGGGCAAGGGACACTTGAGACCAATGTTATTTTTCCTTCATTTTCATTTTCTGACTTGGGCAGAATAATGTAAAATTAAAGGTCAAATGGCTTTTAAACAGATCTGTGATGGCTGAACAAGACTGATGTGGAAGTAACACCAACGTGTGCATCAACTCTATAGTTAAAACGCATTATTTCGTTCGTATTATTCATCTTGTTCATTATGGCCTTCGGGAATTAAATCATCGTCGTAAACAAGAGCGTGGTGACGAAAAAAAGCAATAAACCTCATGGATATTCTGCTCCCTGCTGGATGGAAGATGTTATGACAAAAAACAGAAAAACAAAGTGCAAAATACACTTTAGTAGTGTTCAGTCATATATGCATCCATCAGTAACTCACCTGTACCTGGACATTCTGCACACATTCATGTTTAAAATGGTGTTTAAACACTTTTAACGGTTTTAAACACTCATCAAAGTCAGTGTTTTCAGATTCTGTGAATGAGGTACATCAACAAATCCTCTTTACTCAAACAGAAGTTTCTACATCCAAAGCACTCCTGATGAACTCAAATAAAAGCCTAACAAACTCAGTACCAACATTAGATAAATAAGATGCAAAGAGACATATTGCTCAGTGCTTTTTAATAGAAGAAATCAGAATGATAAGCATCAATTATGCAGGTGTGTTTAAAGAAAAACACTGGAATCTAAACAAACTAAAGAAAAAAGTCCCCTAAAGCAGCAATGGAAGAGGTGCAGATTCTGTTTGGCTTCTTTTGTAAAGACAGAAAACAAAAGTCCGTTCACAGCCATTAATATCGCCACTTTTTTGGACGGCGAGTCTCTGCTGCTTGGGGCTGTTGTTCTGGGTAGGGTGGGCTAAGGTCTGGGTCGGGTGAGCTAAGGTCTGAGTAGGGTGGGCTAAGGTCTGGGTAGGGTGGGCTAAGGTCTGGGTAGGGTGGGCGAAGGTCTGGGTAGGGTGGGCTAAGGTCTGAGTAGGGTGGGCGAAGGTCTGGGTAGGGTGGGCGAAGGCCCGAGTAGGGTGGGCGAAGGTCTGGGTAGGGTGGGCTAAGGTCTGAGAAAGGTGGGCTAAGGTCCGAGTAGGGTGGGCGAAGGTCTGGGTAGGGTGGGCGAAGGTCTGGGGATGGGGCACGCTTACGTGGTGGCATCCGACAGACCTGTGCATATGACAGTTTGGAGCCCACCTGAAAAGTCAGAGCACAAGGATTTAGTTTCCAACATGAGCATCGCTGCAACAGCTCTGGTAAAACCAGATTAATATTGGCTGACAATTCTGTGACCTCACGGACCCTGAATAACCCGGCTTGCTGGCTTTGAGAAGACTCTGTTCACGCAGTTCATATTTAAAACAGGTAAATATGCATTTCATGTTTGCTGAGCTTTCATTAAAAGAGTGTGCACGTGCACGTGTCAGTGATGTCGGAGGTCAGTCTTCAGCATCATCAAAGGTCACGCCAGCTGCCTCCACCTTTCTGCAAAAGGAGAGAGAGACGTGAGTCGGCTCCTCTGGCACTGCTCACATTAAGGTGCGTTGCAGGACGTGAGACTTTTTAGTTCCCGGGTTGATGAGGGACGTTCTTGCAGGTCGTTTCTTCGGCGTCAGCGTTGGAGCAGAGTTCTGCTCAGCTCCCGACTCTGAAGAAACATCAGTCAGGTTCTTAACGGTGGACACGGCAGAGACCTCCAGAGAAATCTCCAGGACGAGCGCTTCTTTCAATCACACTTCCACAGGTAACTTAAGCAGTTTGGTTGGACATTTTATTAAAAACATCACCAAATTCTGAAGGTTTCTTCAGCGGCAGTGAAGCTTTTGGAACATTTCCCTATTTCCTTCATCGCACGTTAGTTTTCTACGAGCTGATTTTCATTTTTATTATAACTGCAGCATTTTTAACGTAGATGGCGAAGCGAACGTGACGGAAACGGGCAGATAATACGAGAGGACATCATCCTTAGGGATGGTTGGGTCCACAGCTAAAGTTCTACTGAAGTGCTATTTGAAAGCTTTCGTCCCTTCAGGTAAGGGTTAGGGTTAGGGTTATGGTCAGGGTTAGGGTAAGGGTTAGGGTTAGGGTTGGGTTGGGTTAGGGCTAGGGCTAGGGCTAAGGTTAGGGTTAGGGCTAGGGTTCAGGGTTTGGGATAAAACTTTTTTTGCACTGGCCTACTGATCGGGATAGCAGGGGATTGCGAAGGGTGAGGGCCCCCCCAGAGGGGCTATTAGCCAGGGCTTGCGGAGTTCCGGACAGGATAGGGGAGAGAGTTGAATCGCCCAGTCTGAGAAGACTTTGGTGAAATGGCGAGTAGGTATGTGGTTAGGATTGACCTTGGGGTAGGGGCAGGGGTGAGGGTTAGGGTTGGGGTTGGGGTTAGGGTTGGAGTTAGGGTTAGGGTGAGGGGTGGGAGAAGGTTAGGATTAGGGTTGGGGTTAGGGTTTGGGTTAGGGTTTGGGTTAGGGCTTGGAAAGGTGCTGGGTTTGAGGTTAGGGTTGGGCTTGGGGTTAGGGTTGGAGGGAAGGTTAGGGTTAGGGTTGGGGAGAAGGTAGGGGTTGGGGTTAGGAGGGGTGTTGGGGTTAGGGTTAGGGTTAGGTTTGGGGTTAAGGGTTAGGAAAGGTTAGGATTAGGGTTGGGTTAGGGCTAGGGCTAGGGCTAGGGTTAGGGTTGGGTTATGGCTAGGGTTAGGGCTAGGGTTAGGGTTAGGGTTAGGGTTGGGTTATGGCTAGGGTTAGGATCAGGGTTAGGGTTAGAGAGTTAGGCTTTGTCCCAGACTTACCTGCTGGCTGCATGTGCTGGTTTTTCTTAGGACTACTGAAGACAGACGCACCTTTGGGAGATGGATAAAGGGTCAGCACTGACCTACTCTAGAAATGCACAAATGTCGCAGTAAAGCATGTGGCGAGTGACAACGAACCTTCAGCCTGAGAGAGACGGTCAGCCATCGTGAAGAGCAGCTCCTTCAGTTCCTCTCCGGCCTGAGGAGGCTCCAGTCTGGACAGTTTCAGTCTGGGATCACCTGGACTTGATCCTCCACAGAGTTCAGCACTTGTGTCGCCGACCACAACAGACACGTCTCCCCTTAAACAGGCTGACCTGAGAGAAAGGGCATTTCCTCATCTACACTGCTGCTCCCACAGCACATTTAAGGACTTTAAGTCCTCTTGCCTGAGTTTTTGGAGATTCTTCTCTGTGGGTCCCAAAGCAAACGTCCGTTTCTAAATACGAAGCAGAGACAGCAGATGCATGGATGCTCTAATGCCGAGAGCAAACTTCTGGGTGTTCAGCGGAGACTTACACTGGGGTCCACAGTGTCCTCGGTGCAGTCAGCGCTCCAAACATTGGAGACATCTGTCAAACTAAGGTCAAATGTCCCGTCAGGAAGTGGACAAACTCACATACTGGACACCAACACTCTGATGTACAGCATACACTAAGGCTTCATTAATATGATAATTCTTCAGAAATATGTTTGCATTGTTGTACACCTAGTATGAAATTTTAAATTTTTTTATTCATAAGGCTTTCGGTTTTGACCAATTTAAAAAGAAGCACGAGAGCGCGCTTCTAAACTCACCAGATGTTAAATGTTCCCTTCGTTCTACGGGTGTAACAAAGGAATTTAGACTGGCTGTTTTTATCTAAAAATGTGCAGTAAAACGTGTGAATCAAGTCCATTTTATTCTTACAGGACACAGCGAAACAACAAACGGGTTCAAATAAAAGAGCCTTTTCTCAGTTTGCTTCTTCTTCGTCTTGGGTTTTAAAACCGATCGGCGGTCTCATTACCGCCACCTACCGGTGGGAAATACCTGGTGCGCTGACGAGCGGAACAGCCACAAAACACACATGTTTATATGTTCATGTAACAACACAACACTGATAATTGCCATTTTACTGTAAATAGTAATGGAATAATCCCTCTATCATCCATTATTTTCTTTTAGCTTTCTAATTTAAGGAGTGTTCTGACAACTACCGCTAGGGGGCGGCACTACAGATTTGTTTCGTCCGGACTGCAAACTCTTAAAACGAAGAAGAAATGATGCCGGACACCTGTCATTCATTCCCTGTGCTGTTGCCTTCGCTTTCACTTATTGTCCAGCGGTTTCTTTCGTCTGGACGTTAAAAGGTAAATGTGTTTCCCCGTGTGAAGTGCGCGAGCCGCCGCTTCTACCATGACGCTGCAGTATTTCCTGAGTCGCGGTCTCATCCGGAGCAGCGACGCCGCCGAGGTCAGCTGGTGTCACGGAGTCAACAGCCGCAGCGGGCTGATGGAGGCGCTCTCAGGTAACCATGGCAACACTGCAGGAGACTCACGTTTCAGCACGTGTGCGCCTCCAATCTGTTCTTCTAATCCCAGCAGTTGGCCACTTTTTAGACTTTATGAAACTATAACTCAGCAGTTTCCCCCTCGTCATAGGGGGGACACTGTCCTCCCCCGTCCTCCCCTCCTCTCTAATGGTAAACAGCAGAGGCCTGAACGTCTGTTGCTACGACAATTTAGTTCTGCTCTTCAGGTTCTGCTCATATGATGGAGGCTGATGTTCTGATGAGAGAGTGTGACCCAAAAGAGCCGATCATGGCGCACCCCCCAGCCCGGGACAGTGACATCACCCTGAAGGAGTGGCTGCAGGAAGTCAAAGAACAGCAAAAGGGAATCAAGCTAGATTTTAAGAGGTTGAACGCAGCGTTCATACACATTTTTACAAAGAGAGCATTAGCTTGTGATGCTAACACTGTGCTATATCTCACCAGCCTGGAGGCTGTGGCTCCGTCTTTGGTTCTTCTGGAGGAGGTGTTGGCTAAGACCAACCTTCCAGTGTGGATCAATGCAGATGTCCTAGCTGGCCCCGGGGGCCACGCGCAGCCCTTGGACCCTCAGGCTTTCCTGTCTGCTGTGAGAGACCTGCCCCCTCATGTGGTGCTGTCTCTGGGGTGGACGACAGGCTGGACTGCTGGGATGGATAACCCAGGTAACAACCGGGCGACGTTATCGGTTTGTCTCTGCAGTCGCTGAATTGTGTAAATCAGAAATATTTAAAAATAGGCTTAATTACTCCATGGAAATCATCAACAGCGAGTGTTTGTAGTTCAGAAATAAAGACACCAAGTTAGATGGAGATGAGCTGGACGCTCCTCAGCCCCCTGGACGTCCGTAGTGGACGCCGTCTCGGGTTAGGGATCGTAGTGGAGGCCTGAGACGGGGGCTGGTGGTGGGCCACACCAGGACCTTGGTGCTGTTGGGTCAGGGTCAGGGTCAGGGTCAGGGTCAGGGTTCTCCATCTCTGTCCTTGAGCACCCTCAGCTACCTCATGTCGTCCATCTCTCACGTGTCCAACCTGGATAAACCCTTCTGTCCTCTGTATTGTCCAAGTCACTACAGGTCCTGCATGTCCTCCTTCCTCCTCCAGGTCTCCTTGTCTCCTTTCCTTGCTTCCTACCTGATCATCTGAGCTGCACCTGTCCACTCACCTGAAGCACTTCCTGTCTCAAGTCCTCCCTGAAAGCCCCACAGCACTCCTCTTCATCTTCCTCCCCACCAGAGTCCTCCTCCTCCCCGGCTACATCTCCCCCCCACCTGCTCAGACCTGATGCAGGATGTGGTCCACCTGTGGGCTCCCGCATGTCACCTGTGTTCTGGTGTCTTCTCCTGGACCCTAACCCTGTCCTGACCTCATCTGGCTCCACAACTCTTAGCATCTGTAGCATCACGTGAGCACGTAGCCGGCCAGTCAGCGTGCACGATGATGATGATGATGATGATGATGAGGGTTGGCTTCTGCTCTGACCCGCCCCAGGTTACAGCTGGGACATGGTGCGTGTGATGGAGGGGGTGTGCAGAGCCCTCCAACACCCCGTCACCTTCCCCGTGCGCGCGGTGCTTCTGGCCCGGTCCGCCCCCCAGCTCAGGTGGTTGCTGCAGCAGTCCCACAGGTATTCAACCACTCCCTGAGGGGGGGGCTCGGGTTGGTTCTGGTGCCACATTAGCCCCGTTCCATGCATGAATAGGTGTGTAGTTAAAGTGTAATGAGCCGCTCTGACGTCACAAAGCTTGTTGCTAGGTTACCCAGCCCGGCCCAGGCCTGACACTCTGGTTCTAGTTTGGATTTTAACAAGGACAGGTCATGTGAAATAATAGCAACTATGTTGTATAATGATAATAAAGCTGATTTAAGGAGGCGGCGATCCCAGTAATAAGCAAGACGAGCCTCATGTAATAAGCTCCCTTCAGTTATTCACATGTTATAAAGCTTTGCCTGAAAACCATTACGGACGCTGTCCCGGGTCACCTGGAGACACGGGTCATGTGGACGGTGGGAGAACACACAGTTGTGGTTGGCACTGAGGTGTGTGTGTGTGTGTTCACAGATACACTCTCACTGTGTGGACGGGCCAGACGGACACGCTGACGCCTCAGGACTTGCTGCCCTATCGACGAGGCTTTGACAGGAGTCGGGTCTATTATGACCTGCCACCGTCTCTGAGGACAGAGCTCAACAGGGGGACGCAGGACGGAGACGTCTAATGTCAACAGGGGGACGCAGGACGGAGACGTCTAATGTCAACAGGGGGACGCAGGACGGAGACGTCTAATGTCAACAGGGGGACGCAGGACGGAGACGTCTAATGTCAACAGGGGGACGCAGGACGGAGACGTCTAATGTCTCCGTGTCGTGTTCTTGGTCATTTTTATCTGAGCATCAGGGAGCAAAATCCACTTTCCGTTCCCCCTGAAAGAGTCATCCACCCAAAAGTCCATACAGACAGTATCTGTCCCCGTCCTTCTGTCCCCTGTCCATCTGTCCCCTGCTCCCAACACACAGTTCTGGGCTACAGAACATTAGGTCCGATCTCATGTTAGAGATCCTACAACTGAGCATGTGAATTAATTATTAAGATTATGGAGGATAAAAGTTACAGTTGAAATGAGCAAAGTCCCCGTGTGTGTGTGTGTATGTGTGTGTGTGTGTGTGGGGGGGGGGGGCTATCCAGCCCGTATGTGGGCGGCTCCACAGCAGGTTTGACTTCTGAGACCTTCAGCTTTCATGTCTCCATCCAGAGCAGGTGAAGGAGCTGCACCAGCTGGCTCTCCTCCCTGGTCCTGGACCAGTTCCTGCTGGTTCCTGCTAGTTCCTGGGCCTTCTCCCTTCAGCTCATGCTCAGTCTGATTGGCTCATTGTTGATGAACGGCCCTTCCCACAGTTCCAGCAGAAAAAGATCACAGTGCTTGAACGTTGGGACACACGTAGCAGTTTTAATGTCAAAGTCGTGACAAACCGTCTCGGTGAAACAAATGTGTCCACTTTGCTTTCAGCCAGACCCTCGGGGCTGCGACAGGAACCTTCTGTTGAGTCTCTCTGTGCTCCAGCCCAGGTCTCCTCAGTGCTCGATGCTCTCATAGACCTGGAACCTGTACTGGATCCCCTCCTCCTCCTGCAGCTCCTGGGCCACGCCTGGAAACCTGGAGAGGAAGTGCATCAGCAGAATTCCAGTCCATCCCATCCCTGCTCTGGCACGGACTCGGTTTCATGGAAGGCCCCATCAGAGCGGAGCTCCAGAGGATGACCTGGACCTACTGTGGCAGCCGGCGGTATCTGGCAGGGTTGATTTCAGGGAGGAACGTGTCGCATTCAAACTGCTTCAGGATCCGCGTGACAAACAGTCTGGTGGTTCCTGTCCCCTCCATCAGCTCCTGGGTAGCCCAACATAACAGATTACACATCTCCAGGAGGCATGTGAGGTTCTAGAGTGGTGGACCTACCTGATAGAGCGAGCTGCCTCCTATCACCCACACCTGGTCGGCCTGCTCGGCCAGCTCCGAGTCCACCAGCCGGAGAGCCGAGGGCAAGTCGCGGGCCAGGTGGTGGGCTCCTGCCGGGGGCTCCCTGGAGGAGAAGTCAGTCCCAACAATCAGCAGGCAGCTTTGAATGTGGGTCAACCATCCGGCCGCTGGTGCCAACTACAGATGCTTGAGCTCAACCTACCCCAGCCCCCCCGAGACTCAACTCTAAAAACATCCATTCAGAATTAAATAGAGGAATATGGGCTGTTATTCTGGTCTGGCTGGTTCCCCTGGGCCTGCTGTCCACGACTGGGGCCGGTTTGAGTCCGTCTGCTCCTGGACTCGACACCTACCTGCACCGTCTGCTGAGAACGATGTTGATCCTGTTGGCCAGAGGTCGGTTTCTTTCTGGGATGGAGAACCAGGTCTTTCTGCCCATGATCACCACGTTCTGCTTCCCTGTCGCCAGGCAGATGCACGTGGAATAATTACCAAAACTAAATTCACGAGTCGCTAAATGGGATTAACAGACGGAATTTATCTGATGTTTACTTCATTTTCAATTCAGTTCAATAGAACAAAGACAAAAGAAATAAAAGGGAAAAGACTATATATGTATATTAAACTGGTACACAGTTAAATTACAGCACACGGGAATTTGCCTCGTCCTGATGTAGCCCAATGATGAAGGACCTCCTGCACCGTTCCGTGGTAGTCAAGCCAGCACAGGGTCAGGCCTTGGCTCTGGGTAGTCCAGCCAGCACAGGGTCAGGCCTTGGCTCTGGGTAGTCCAGCCAGCACAGGGTCGGGCCTCGGCTCTGGGTAGTCCAGCTAGCACAGGATCAGGCCTTGGCTCTGGGTAGTCCAGCCAGCACAGGGTCGGGCCTCGGCTCTGGGTAGTCCAGCCAGCACAGGGTCGGGCCTCGGCTCTGGGTAGTCCAGCCAGCACAGGGTCGGGCCTCGGCTCTGGGTAGTCAAGCCAGCACAGGGTCGGGCCTCGGCTCTGGGTAGTCCAGCCAGCACAGGATCAGGCCTCGGCTCTGGGTAGTCCAGCCAGCACAGGGTCAGGCCTCGGCTCTGGGTAGTCCAGCCAGCACAGGGTCAGGCCTCGGCTCTGGGTAGTCCAGCTAGCACAGGGTCAGGCCTTGGCTCTGGGTAGTCCAGCTAGCACAGGGTCAGGCCTTGGCCCTGGGTAGTCCAGCTAGCACAGGGTCAGGCCTTGGCTCTGGGTAGTCCAGCTAGCACAGGGTCAGGCCTTGGCCCTGGGTAGTCCAGCTAGCACAGGGTCAGGCCTTGGCTCTGGGTAGTCCAGCCAGCACAGGGTCAGGCCTTGGCTCTGGCCTTTCCCTGGGCTGGGACACTTTTCCTAAAATCCACTTGGTTCCTTTGTTTTGTTGGCGTTGATCTGGAGCTGGTTTAGACCGAAGCGCTGGAGCTTCACAGGGCAGGACAGATGGTGCTGAAGACTCGGTGCTGTCAGCCTTCTCCAGTGGGCTCCTCCGCTCCAACGGGCTGGAAGGCACCCTGCAGGGGTCCGACCATGGCTGAGGACTGCGTGACTTTCCAAGGTTCGTTCGCTGCTTCATCTTGGGAAACAGGAGCAGGCAGGAGGTCTCCCATTGGTCTGGAACAATCATCTGTCCAGGCTCAAGGTCCAGGCTCAGCAAGATGCTGAGCAAAGTAATGTTTTTATGTTGTTTTTTTAATGTTTCCCCGGGGCCAGGCCAGGTCCAGGTCAAAGTTTTCTGCACAGTCAGGCTCCAAGATTGAGCAAGACCATAGAAACCAGACCCTTTTAAATGGACCGTTGAATCGAGTGAAAAGACCAACTTTAGACTTGTGGAGACTAAAAAGATCACTCTCACTGATCTTACTTATTACTCTTACCGTTTACAGAAGGAGTCGACGTCATCTTTCGAAAGTGCACGAATTCTTTACTGAAAACAATCATTTAAAAAGGTATGTGAATAGTGTGACAGGAGACAGCGTTCACAGTTTTATCGCCATTTTTTCCCCTTACTTGAGTCTGATGGGGTGCCAGGGCAGATCTCCATTCATCCCGATGCCCAGGTCGGGACACACCGCCACGATCGCGTTCACAACCCGCGACATTGTTGTCATGTTTCCCGCGCTTCACTGCGGAAATGACGAGTACTTCCGGTGACGCGGCGCGTTATAATGTCTAACGGCAGCGTTAAGGGAGGTTTAAATTATGAAGAATTAACCAGAAAGACTTTTAAGAAATCAATAGAAGCAACCATCTCACCTGAATGAGTTAAAATGTTTGGTTTACTATTCTAAAACCTTTTTTTTTTCTTGGTTATTCATCAACACCCACTTGTGATTTTATATTTGAAAATAGTGTTATTAAATAGTCATTTAAATACATCTGCACAACAGACAAAACATTACGACAAAGATGGACACGCATTTTTATTGCAATGTGCCAAAGAAGAAGAAAGTACAAATCTGAACAGAAACAATAAAGAGAAATCATCTCAGCCAAGCAGCCGTGGCTCGTTGTCAGGGGCAACTCCGACGGTGGATACAGCAGGGGCAGCAGTGGAGCGAGTCGTGGATGAAGAGGTGACAGTCGACACAGAACACACTGAGACACGATGGACAGCTGAACACCTGAGGACGGAAATAGGCAGTTCTATGCTTTTAAAAATACTTTCCCATGTCCTACTACTTCTACAACAACCTTCGGGGGGGGGAGTTCCACTCATGTACTCACACTTTTGTCTTTGAGCTCCCCATGACAAGCTTGGCAGGACCTGCAAAGACAGAGCGGAGACTTGAGAGTCTGTCCTTGGCGATGCTAAGGCTAACGGACGACACCCAAAATGTGTCGGTGAAGACTCGTGACATCTGTAGAGACGTGCGTGGTTTTGCGTGTGCCACCGTCACCTCTCTGTTTGGAGATCATCTGCAGGACTCTCTGTAAAGACTTGTAGGGGGAAAAGGTGGTGGAAGGACCTGGCGAGATGGGGGGCCAACACCAGTGTCAAGCCTGCGCATCACACAGAAAGCACAAGTCTGCAGCTTCTGGAGCAGCCAGAATCCTGCTTCACTACAGAGGTGGCGGTCGTCCCTCTTACCACACACTTTACACTCCACAGGAAGCTCCGTGTACTTGGCATGACACTGTGGACAAAAGTATCCCCCCAGAGACAGGTCTGGACCGCTGCTGCTGTCCAGGTGACTAGGAGACACACAGCATCAGTGGCAGATGAGGAGGACGCTGAGGGCTGACACCTTTCCTTACTCACGCCATGCTGAAGGAGGGCTTGGCGTCCTGGTCTGTGAGAGAGGCAACGGTGTGCTGAGGAAACCCTAAACAGACACACAGTGCGTCACTTCTCTCAGAGAAAGAGGCCGGAGCTTTAGTTCTAGCCCCATCTGTGTTATTTGGTACTCTGACCCCCATATGGGACACAACATAAGCACTGTTGTGGCGGCTCTGCAGTGGGTTTAGAAGCATCTACGGAAACTCACCCATTCGAATCAAAGAGCACTCAGAGGAGGAGCTGGCTGGTGGAGGCTTGACATGCAGCATCAGCAGCTCCTTGAAGTGACTCTC
Source organism: Takifugu rubripes (assembly GCF_901000725.2). Classification (NCBI taxonomy): domain Eukaryota; kingdom Metazoa; phylum Chordata; class Actinopteri; order Tetraodontiformes; family Tetraodontidae; genus Takifugu; species Takifugu rubripes. The sequence goes on from NC_042305.1 coordinate 334,264, forward strand.
GTCCAGGATGACGTGGTAGGAGCCGCCCGTCTCCCTGGTTAGCACGGTACACACCCGCACCTCTGCTGACAGGCCGATGACTGACACCCTGACCTTCAAAGTCTTCAGGGTCTGACCGGAAAACAAAACCCAGGTTAAAGAAGCTCGGTTCAATTGCATTTAAAAGCAGCCCAACAAGAATTCTCTACCGAACATTTAAAACATTATTCGGCAGCATGGGATAAATGTTCATTGTTATGCTGATGACACTCAGCTTTATTTATCCATGAAACCCGAGGAGACAGAAGTTAGTGAAGCTCCAGACCTGTCTTAAAGACATAAAGTCCTGGATGTCTTCAAATGTCCTCCTCCTTAACCCAGGAAAAACTGAGGTCATGGTGTTTGGTCCTGAACCTCTCAGGGACAGATTAGATCACATGATCACTCTAGATGGTATCTCATTAACATCTAGTCTCTCTGTGAGGAATCTAGGAGTAACTTTTGACCAAAATCTCTCCTTCAACTCACACATTAAATTAGTCTCTAGAAGTGCCTTTTTTCACCTGAGGAACATCACAAAGATCAGGAAGCTACTGACCCACCATGATGCTGAAAAGTTAGTCCAACATTCGTTCCTTCCAGGCTGGACTACTGTAACTCCTTATTATCAGGGTGTCCAAACAACTCTTTAAGAAGCCTCCAGCTGATCCAAAATGCTGCAGCCAGAGTTCTGACAGGTATTGACCACAGAGGTCACATGACTCCTGTAATGGCATCTCTCCCTGTCCAGGTACGGAGGCTGACTCCATCGCTACTTTAAGATCAGACTTAAAACCTCCTCTTTGAAAAAGCTTATTGTTACTAATTCAGTAGTTCCAGTTACTATCATAGACAGACAGATTATCATACTTAGGGGGTCGTCTAATCGTTAGGTCACATCTTAGCTGTGCTGCTATAGGCCGAGGCTGCCGGGGTCCGGAAACATGATCACCTGACAGGCCTCTGTCACCCCACTGGGTCATGGTTTCCTCTCCTTTCCTTTCCTTTCCTTTCCTCTCCTCTCCTCTCCTCTCCTCTCCTCTCCTCTCCTCTCCTCTCCTCCTCCTCTCCTCTCCTCTCCTCTCCTCTCCTCCTCTCCCTCTCCCCTCCTCTCCTCTCCTCTCCTCTCCTCTCCCTCTCCTCTCCTCTACCCTTCTCTCCTCTCCTCTCCTCTCCCCTCCTTCTCCCTCTCCTTCTCCTCTCCTCTCCTTCTCCTCCTCTCCCGTCCTCTCCTCTCCTTCTCCCCTCTCCCCTTCTCTCCTCTCCTCTCCTCTCCCCTCCTCTCCCTCTCCTCTCCTTCTCCCCTCCTTCTCCCTCTCCTTCTCCCTCTCCTCTCCTCTCCTTCTCCTTCTCCTCCTCTCCTCTCCTCTCCTCTCCTCTCCCCTCCTCTCCCTCTCCTCTCCTTCTCCCCTCCTTCTCCCTCTCCTTCTCCCCTCTCCTCTCCTCTCCTTCTCCTTCTCCTCCTCTCCTCTCCTCTCCTCTCCTCTCCTCTCCTCTCCTCTCCTCTCCTCTCCTCTCCTCTCCTCTCCTCTCTCTCTACCCAGCCCCTCCATCAGCAGGAGGGTCCCCCTACATGAGCCTGGTCCTGCTCCAGGTTTTTTCCTGTTAAAGAGGAGTTTTTCCTGCCACTGTTGCTTGTCTGGGGTCAGGCCCTGGGGTTCTGGAGAGGGTCTAGAGACAATGTTGATCGTATAAGACGCTATATAAATAAAGATTGATTGATTTGATTTACCTCGATCAGCTCGTAGATGTTGGCTGGGTCACATGTCGTGAGGCTGCTGAGGATTATCAGGAGCTCCCGGCTCGTGTGTCCAGGCATGTGCCTGCACACAAAGACAGGTCCGCCTGACGGATACATTCAACCGAGCAGGAGGGGGTGGGCCTATGGACGGCAGGACCGACCTGAGCGTCTGCACGGCCAGGCTGAGGCAGTTGTACAGGGACGGCTCTCCGACACACACCGTGTCCACTGCTTTCTTCAGGGCAGCACAATGCTTCTTTGGGTTTCCTGCAGGTGACCAGAGGACAGAATCCATCACAGACAGCATTTGTATGTTGGTGGACAAACGGACGAGTGAAGGAGATGATCCAGATGATCGTAGTTAGACTTTATCCAGTTGTGGCTTCTCACCTGACAAGTCGGTCAACTTCTCAGCGCGTTTGTTCTTGGTGGTGATGATCCCCATCTGAAGACACGGCCAGGAGCATTAGGGTTTAAAGGTCACCCACTTATAAAGTTTTAAACAGTACATGTGAGAACAGACCTGGCTGATGGGGTTCTGGTCGAAATACTCATCAACAAACGCCTCCAGCAGCTGCACGCGGGGAGGAAAAGCAAAGGGAAGTGCAAACGGAAGAGATAGCAGCCGTACAGCGCGAAGGTTGGCTAACCATGGTTACCTTCAAAGTGGAGGTGAGACGGTTGGGTTTCAGATCCTGGTCCTCCATGCTCCTTGAACAGTCAATCACCACAAAGAGATGACGCATCTAGTGCAGAGACATCCCATAATAACCAAGAAATCTCACGCATATCTGTGTTCTTGTTGTCAGCAACGACACCGTGAAATACAACCCATCCACTGGTGTCAGCCTAGTTCCCTAGGGAGATGGTGTCCAGGAACATTAGGAGCACTCCTGAACTAACTCACCATGCCCAGCCTCACTTGTCCATGGCTCTCTATCAGTCTGTCGAGACAAGGAAGCTGCTGTTGAACGTTGAAGACAACTCATCAGGGAGAGGAACATAGATGAGCATACACACCTTCTTTTCTTGGACTGGAACAGGATCTCCTCTACTGTGGCCTTGAGGGAGCCAGACTCGTCCTCCTTCAACACCTCCCTGCAGCGTCCACATCTCAGTCAGGACTCAAAGCACATTTCTCAAGACCAACACTTATTCCTGATTTCACAGCTTTACCATGTCCTCTCATAGCCTCCTTCCCAGCGCTTGGCTCTTTCTGGTTCTTCATCCATTGTGTCACACCAAAGGTTCCGGTGATGGGAAACCACGACGATCTCGGGCTAAACTGTCTGATGAAGCGAAGACTAATCAGGAAGCCGCATTATTTACGGCTAAATAACATAGATTTAACGACGAGGCCTGTTAAATCGAATCTCTAAACACATTTTTTTAAAGAACAAATGACCATACGCGTCTTGTTTTGCGTGAACGTTATAAGGATTCTCCGGAAATCACAAACCACGCGGTGCGCCGCAATTCTATGTCCGTATGGAAACATGAGCACCAGACAAATGGTCCGCTCACTTCTGCGTACGTCAGCCGCCACAACATCCAGCGTTTTATTTCATTATTTCACCAAGTCTCTTCAGCAAAAAAAAACCCAAAACAATCAAACATTTTAATGTTTTCAATTTGGATAACCCTATTCAGCTCTGACCCCTGCCACATTTTTATTTCTATTTTGCATGATCAGTTCTTTTTCTTGCCTATGTAATAATTTTCCTGTTCCAAATTGTCCATTTGTAGATTTGCTATGCTTTTATGTAAATGTAAATTGAACTTCATGTTCCACTCAGAATATGAATAAAGTTTGTTAAATAAATTTCAATCCATTTTAACACAACCAGACATCAGCGACACGAGATCGATTGCACAAACATAATCATGGCACAAATCTAGCTGGAGCAATATTAGTATTTAACATTTACAAAAAGAGGGGACTTGAACAGTTTTAGAAGTGATAAATAAAAATGACTGAAAGCAAAAGAGGCATATTCAAAAAGAAACACGGCAAAGAATATCATTTATTTTAAAATGGGAGAGCAACAGACCAATTTACATGGTTTTAAAGGAATAAAAACAGTATGTACAACAATGGCAATTTAAGTCATTTTAAATTCAGTAATAAAAAATACAATAACTGAGGCTTTAAAATACAGACTTTACACTTTCTAACTTTGAGAAAATAAAAATTCATACACCTAAATATTCCTTAAGAAAAGGGTGGATGGTAAAAAAGGTGCTCCTAAAAAAGGTGCTAACCCTTCAAATTCTTGCTGGTGGACTGATTCCAAGAGGTTGATTAGTGGCAAGTATACATTATACGAGATGCATTATATGAGATAGAAGACTGGAGACAGTTGCCAAAGGTTCAAGGGCGGTGGTCATATTCACTGATCTTCCTCTTGATGTGAGACAGCTTAGCCCGGAGATGTTTACACCTCCTCTTCTTAATCAGGTAATTAGAGGACTATTGAATAAAAGGGAAGATTTCTTCAGAATATTAAACTATAGAGCTCCTTTAACAGACAGAAGAAGTCCACCTCTTACCTTTTTGATGTTCTTCAAGCGGCTGTATTCATCCACAGCATCCTGAGAGCAGAACCACAGTCGTTAATGTTGCTAATGTGGCGACTACAGATGCAATAATGACCACGTCCACTGGGGACATTACAGCCAACATGAGCTCAACCTCATGTGTGTCGGTGCTCATTCAAAGATGGGACCTATGAAGATAACCCAACCCTAACCCAACCCTGTTGGAGGTCACCTCACCAGGAACTGGGGGCTCCCCTCAGCGTGGGCACTCATCTCTCTGTCCAGCTCCGCCAGCACCTGGTTGATGTTGTCCAGCTCCGCCTGCAGGCTTTTGTACTCCTGATGATCCTGGTCAAATTCTCGTTTGTAGCTCAGACGCTCTTCCTCGTCCACGATGGGAGGAAACGCTCTGCAGATGTTTAAAGGAGCACGTTTGAACTGGACCCGCTCCCCCGCAGGGTTTTTGTTTTCAGTCACTCACACGCTGAAGTCCTCGTCCTCCAGGTCGTCTCCAGACTCCACCCCCGACTCGTAGTCCTTCACCCTGGACTTCATGGCTGTCACAGAACTGCTAATATCAGAGTCTCTGCAAAGACAAATATTTTAGTTCTAACATGAGCTTTACAAGCGCTCCCCTCTCAGCATCTGATCCACCTTGGGCCCTCTCAGCATCTGATCCACCTTGGGCCCTCTCAGTATCTGATCCACCTTGGGCCCTCTCAGCATCTGATCCACCTTGGGCCCTCTCAGTATCTGATCCACCTTGGGCCCTCTCAGCATCTGATCCACCTTGGGCCCTCTCAGTATCTGATCCACCTTGGGCCCTCTCAGCATCTGATCCACCTGGGCCCTCTCAGCATCTGATCCACCTTGGGCCCTCTCAGTATCTGATCCACCTTGGGCCCTCTCAGCATCTGATCCACCTTGGGCCCTCTCAGTATCTGATCCACCTTGGGCCCTCTCAGTATCTGATCCACCTTGGGCCCTCTCAGAATCTGATCCACCTTGGGCCCTCTCAGTATCTGATCCACCTTGGGCCCTCTCAGAATCTGATCCACCTTGGGCCCTCTCAGCATCTGATCCACCTTGGGCCCTCTCAGCATCTTATCCACCTTGGGCCCTCTCAGCATCTTATCCACCTTGGGCCCTCTCAGTATCTGATCCACCTTGGGCCCTCTCAGTATCTGATCCACCGTGGGCCCTCTCAGTATCTGATCCACCTTGGGCCCTCTCAGCATCTTATCCATCTTGGGCCCTCTCAGTATCTGATCCACCTTGGGCCCTCTCAGTATCTGATCCACCTTGGGCCCTCTCAGTATCTGATCCCCCTTGGGCCCTCTCAGTATCTGATCCCCCTTGGGCCCTCTCAGTATCTGATCCACCTTGGGCCCTCTCAGCATCTTATCCACCTTGGGCCCTCTCAGCATCTGATCCACCTTGGGCCCTCTCAGTATCTGATCCACCGTGGGCCCTCTCAGTATCTGATCCACCTTGGGCCCTCTCAGCATCTTATCCATCTTGGGCCCTCTCAGTATCTGATCCACCTTGGGCCCTCTCAGTATCTGATCCACCTTGGGCCCTCTCAGCATCTGATCCACCTTGGGCCCTCTCAGCATCTTATCCACCTTGGGCCCTCTCAGCATCTGATCCACCTTGGGCCCTCTCAGCATCTGATCCACATTGGGCCCTCTCAGTATCTGATCCACCTTGGGCCCTCTCAGTATCTGATCCACCTTGGGCCCTCTCAGCATCTTATCCACCTTGGACTCTTTCAGTTCTTGCTGGAACCGTGTGTAAATGTGGACGAATTCACGTCCTGCTGACCGAGGACAGTCGCTTCTGTCCACAGGCGTGTGTGTAAACACAGCATGTACATACCCTGGAAGGTAAAGAGGTCTGCTGTGATCCAGCTGGTCCAGATAGTCCCTGGATCCACCAACTGTGAGATTTGGGTCATTCAGCAGCACGTCCGGTTCCCCAGACACAGTCTTCACCTGAAATGACAAAACCCTCTCAAGGTTTGGCAAGACGCAGGGTGTGTGGAGTGTGTATGCCGGGGTCAGGGGTCAGGGGCCAGGGTCAGGGGCCAGGGTTAGGTGCCAGGGTCAGGTGCCAGGGTTAGGGTTAGGGGCCAGGGTGAGGGGCCAGGGTCAGGGGCCTGGGTCAGGGGCCTGGGTCAGGTGCCAGGGCTAGGTGCCAGGGCTAGGTGCCAGGGTTAGGGGCCACAGTGAGGTGCCAGGGTTTGGGACCAGGGTCAGGTGCCAGGGTCAGGTGCCAGGGTCAGGTGCCAGGGTCAGGGGCCAGGGCTAGGGGCCAGGGTTAGGGGCCAGGGCTAGGGGCCAGGGCTAGGGGCCAGGGCTAGGGGCCAGGGCTAGGTGCCAGGGTTAGGGGCCAGGGGCCAGGGTGAGGTCCGTGGCCTCAGTGGAAGCACATTCCTGACATTCAGCTACTTTCCAGTTGCATCTGCAACAAAGGGCCTTTTCTAGACGAGGCCTGACCCAGTTTGTGTGGGGAAACTTGTTCTCTCTGCATCATGTGTCCCAACATTCTGGGACCTTCGGCAGGTTTGACCGGTTCATCCACTTCTTCCCGCATGTCTGAATCTCACTGAAACTATTAGAAGCATCAACAGGAAGCAAACAGGCGCTCGGACGCCACAAACTGAAACCAGTTTCTGATGTGCGGGTAAATGCTGGGCAACCAAAGTTGGCAGAGGTTGGACCCCATCAGTGGTCAGGGTCAGGGTCAGGGTCAGGGTCAGGGTTAGGGTCAGGGTTAGCATTCCATTCAGAGACGGAGCTCCTTCACACACGTTTACGTTCATGCTCCCGTAGTGGCAGAACCTCTGTTAGCTGCAATAACAGAGGCCACACCTAGAAACTGTGAGTGAAACCACATCCTCATCGCTGTTGTCTCAGTGATTGTGTGTGTGTGTGTGTGTGTGTGCGTGTGTGTGTGTGTGTGTGTGCGTGTGTGTGTGTGTGTGTACATTTCTCTTTAACATTAAAACTCCCCATAACGCAAAGAGTCTGGACAATTCTCTAAAGGTAGTTTCTCTGTTGTGTCTGTCAGGGCTACAACCTATAGAATCCTATACAATCTTATAGAATCCTGTAGAATCCTATACAATCTTATAGAATCCTATAGAATCCTATACAATCTTAGAGAGTCCTATACAATCTTAGAGAATCCTATAGAAAGCCCCTTCCATCACTATTTCACTGTGGCCTCACAACAATATGATTTCCTGAGTGAACACACTTCCTATAGGTTTCACCATGAGGAAGGAGGAAGGCTCCTCAGAGGCCTTTTAGCCTGGGACGACCACTATGATGATGATGATGATGATTTCAGAACTTTAACTGAGTTACCCAGCTGCTGCTGCTGCTCTCAACAACGTTTCTCTTCCGTGGGAACAGGAGACGCTTCCCAGAGTGGGAACAGGAGATGCTTCCCAGAGTGGGAACGTGAAGGTTCCCAGAGTGGGAACGTGAAGGTTCCCAGAGTGGGAACAGGAGACGCTTCCCAGAGTGGGAACGTGAAGGTTCCCAGAGTGGGAACAGGAGATGCTTCCCAGTGTGGGAACAGGAGATGCTTCCCAGAGTGGGAACAGGAGACGCTTCCCAGTGTGGGAACAGGAGACGCTTCCCAGTGTGGGAACGTGAAGGTTCCCAGAGTGGGAACAGGAGATGCTTCCCAGAGTGGGAACAGGAGACGCTTCCCAGTGTGGGAACAGGAGACGCTTCCCAGTGTGGGAACAGGAGACGCTTCCCAGAGTGGGAACAGGAGACGCTTCCCAGTGTGGGAACAGGAGACGCTTCCCAGTGTGGGAACAGGAGATGCTTCCCAGAGTGGGAACAGGAGACGCTTCCCAGAGTGGGAACAGGAGACGCTTCCCAGTGTGGGAACGTGAAGGTTCCTCTCTCTTGTTTCTCTGAGCTTTTAATTCCATATTTAATATTACTAATAACCAATTAATAACCAATAACTTGAACCTGTTAAATTAACCCGATGAACATCAATATTTGTGCAGTAGAATGAGCACATTTAATGTTCCCATGTGCACCTGTTCCACTCAGCCTTCCAGGGATTAAAGACTCACCCACTCACTCACCCGCCCGCTCACCCACTCACTCACCCACCCGCCCGCCCGCTCACCCACCCGCCCGCTCACTCACCCACACACTCACCCACCCACACACTCACTCACCCACTCACCCACCCACTCACCCACTCGTCGACGCTGTGGCGTGGACCGTCACTGATGACCTTCACCTCCTCCCATAAGATGCGCTCCTGGCCCCAGCGTCTGATCTTAGAGCGAGTCTTGACTGCAAACACCAGCAGGATGATGAGGGCCACGAACACCAGGAAGCCCAGGACGATGGCTATGGCCTGTTGGGGGTCAACGAGGGGTCGATGAAGGGAAAATGTGGCGTCTCCCAGAACAGGACAACTATATACACACATACAGCCCACTAACCTAACAGCTAACCTAACAGCTGACCCCACAGCTAATCTAACAGCTGACCCCACAGCTAATCTAACAGCTGACCCAACAGCTAACCCAACAGCTAATCTAACAGCTGACCCAACAGCTAACCCAACAGCTAATCTAACATCTGACCCAACAGCTAATCTAACAGCTGACCCAACAGCTAATCTAACAGCTGACCCAACAGCTAATCTAACAGCTGACCCAACAGCTAATCTAACAGCTAATCTAACAGCTGACCCAACAGCTAATCTAACAGCTGACCCAACAGCTAATCTAACAGCTGACCCAACAGCTAATCTAACAGCTGACCCAACAGCTAATCTAACAGCTGACCCAACAGCTAATCTAACAGCTAATCTAACAGCTAACCCAACAGCTAATCTAACAGCTGACCCAACAGCTAATCTAACAGCTAATCTAACAGCTGACCCAACAGCTAATCTAACAGCTGACCCAACAGCTAATCTAACAGCTGACCCAACAGCTAATCTAACAGCTGACCCAACAGCTAATCTAACAGCTGACCCAACAGCTGACCCAACAGCTAATCTAACAGCTAATCTAACAGCTAATCTAACAGCTAACCTAACAGCTAATCTAACAGCTAATCTAACAGCTAATCTAACAGCTGGACTAACAGCTGGACTAACAGCTGGACTAACAGCTGGACGGTGAAAGCAGGCCCGCTCATGTAGTGGACCTCTGGGCCACTGGTTCTCCATACCTCCTGGGGCTCCACCACGCAGTAATGGTACAGGTACTGGTTGAGGAAGATGCCCTGGGCCTGCGTCTGGGTCTGGTACTGTGCACACAGCTGTCGGATCTGGTTGTAATAAATGGAGCCGGTGGACTGAGCGGTTGGATTCACCGCGACCAGGTACACGATAGTGGCAATGACCATGAGGAAAGCCAAGATGGCGGCGATGATGATGGTTGCGAGGTAGAACTTTGGTGAGCGAGCAGCATTTTGCCTTGAAACGACCAGCACGAATATGATGAGCACAGCGATGAAAGTGATGGCAGCAATGGCAATGATGAAGCCTTTTCCAGCCTTGGGATCCATCTGTGCTCCTCCGTAGCCATAGCTGCTGCCCCCACCAACGCCTCCTCCATAGCCGCCACCCCCGTAGGACCCCCCGTAGGAGCCCCCGTAGGAGCCCCCGTAGGAGCCCCCGTAGGAGCCGCCGTAACCAGGTAATATGCCGGTCCCACCCCCCAGACCCATGAGGCTCATATCGTAGTCCCAGGCCAGTGTGGAGGCAACGCAGGCAAACACGGCTACACACATGATGATGATGATGATGCACAATATCTTCATCACACCGGGAGGAGAGGTCCAGCGGTAGAAGTGAAGCATCTGGTCTCCAGGGTAGTAGGCGAAGGCTGGGTTGGACATGAGCTCGCTGTGCCTGTGTCTGCTGCTGTGGCTGCCAAAGAAGAGACGACAGCGCCGAGGTTTAGTCTGAGAACCGTTTTACCCAAGACGCAAACGCTCACGACCTTCTGGCAACGCGTCAGGACGCCGACAGCAAACTCACTTCCTGCTTCCATTCGATTGGTGGTTGTGTCTGTGGCCCGGCATCTTCAACGGCAACTCAAACTGGGGGGGGAGGAGAGAGATCAGCAGCCAGAATAAAGACACGAGCACCTGGACACGCACACGCCGGTGCACGCTGGTGCACACTGGTGCACGCTGGTGCGACAGGAACCAGCCCAGAGGGAGTTTACAGCCAACAGCAGGTGACAGACAGAACAACAACAACAACAACAATGCTGAAAGAGATTCCAGCTGGTGTTTGGATGGAGGGATGAGGGAGACATGAGGGAGGGGTGATGATGGATGATGGAGGGATGAGGGAGGGATGATGGAGGGATGAGGGAGACATGAGGGAGGGGTGAGGGAGGGATGAGGGAGGGATGAGGGAGGGATGAGGGAGGGGTGAGGGAGGGATGAGGGAGGGATGATGGAGGGATGAGGGAGGGATGATGGAGGGATGAGGGAGACATGAGGGAGGGGT
>NC_042305.1:350076-377576 GCF_901000725.2 Takifugu rubripes
GGGCATGGATCCATCACACGTGTGTGTGTGTGTGTGTGTGTGTGTGTGTGTGTGTGTGTGTGTGTGTGTGTGTGTGTGTGTGTGTGTGTGTCAGATCGTACCAGTTGGCTGGAGGGCCGGGAGGGGAGGTTGTGGATCATTTCATCCATCTCCTGGAACCTCCGGGCCATGGCCTGGACCTCGGCGTGCAGCTCCAGGTACTCTGCGTACTGGTCGTTGAACACGGCCCTGTACTGGTCCCGTTCCTCCTCCGTGTGGATGCTGGGGTATTTCCTGTGGAGCCACGGAAGGACGTCCATGACAGCATACACAGAGAGGCTGAACATATGATGGGTACATGCAGCCCAGATGGAGCCAGCAGCCTTTGCAGTGCTCTGCATGTGCACGTGCACGTGCACGGTTTGGGCTGCTCAGGGCGCTCCTGGCTGCACTGGTGCACAGCCGCGACCCTCCCCAGCACAACAAGAGCAATAAGTTTAGTTCCAGGCTGCTCATGATTACAGGCTGGACCACAGGTATCCAACAGTGGCTCATCTGGCAGTGTTGTAATGTGTTGTAGACAGGGACACAGGGACAAGGAGACGCAGGGACAAGGAGACGCAGGGACACAGAGGAGAGGACAAAAAGAGACACGGAGACAGAGACACAGGGACAAGGAGACACAGGGACACGAAGATGCAGGGACACGAAGATGCAGGGACACAGAGGAGAGGACAAAAAGAGACACTGAGACAGAGACACAGGGACACGGAGCCACAGAGACAAGGAGACACATGGACACGAAGACACAGAGACAAGGAGACACTGAGACATAGGGACACGAAGACGCAGGGACACAAAGATGCAGGGACACAGAGAAGAGGAGAAAAAGAGACACTGAGACAGAGACACAGGGACACGGAGCCACAGAGACAAGGAGACACATGGACACGAAGACACAGAGACACTGAGACACAGGGACAAGGAGACGCAGGGACAAGGAGACGCAGGGACAAGGAGACGCAGGGACACAGAGGAGAGGACAAAAAGAGACACGGAGACAGAGACACAGGGACAAGGAGACACATGGACACGAAGACACAGAGACACTGAGACATAGGGACACGAAGACGCAGGGACACGAAGATGCAGGGACACAGAAGAGGAGGAAAAAGAGACACGGAGACAGAAACACAGGGACACAGAGACAAGAGGACACAGAGACAAAGAGATACAGGGACACAAAGACACGGAAACGAGGAGACACAGAGGCACAGGGACGCGGAGACCATAAATAATGGTCATGTGACAACGAATGGTAAGCTACATTCACAGTATGTGATAATAATAAAGAAGGCTTCACGATGACCCTTGACCTGGAGCATGTGTTCCAGTCTAGATAACGGGAGGGAGTGGGAGTCTGTCTGGCTCAGACAACACTGTCAGGAGACAGCAGCAGCTGTGGACGGGCTGGGACACGTCCAGCTGGGCCTCACTCATGGACGTGTGTGGTAGAAGCTCCAGCTGACTGGGAAGCAGCGCTGTGAGCAGGACCGGTTCAGAACCCAGTGTTAGGGTTAGGGTTAGGTTCACCTCAGGCCCCTGGACCACCTGTCCCCACAGCTGTCCACATGTATGACAACAACACAGAGCCCAACAGCTTTTTTGTCTGTTGCTTTCCTGCCACCGGCAGAGCGAGACACAGGCGCATCACACTGCACAGACACAACCACATCCAGCTGAGCACTTGCTTGGTTGGACATTGTCAAATGGGATGTCCATTTTCTTCTACTGCTCCGGATTCCTTCATTTAGCCTCTGTTCCTCTGTTATGTTCTGGTGTTTGCTGTGAAGGTTCTAGGGGTACTCACGCTACATAGTCCGCTATGACCACAGGTTTGGGGATGTGTCCGGCTGGTATGTGCCCTTTGAGGATCTCCGGCTCCATCTTGATCAGAGAAGCAGCGTTGGGAGTATCCATGATGTCTGGCTGGATGGTGGGGAGCGGAGTGGCCTCGGAGGTTCTGGATGATGGACCCAGCTGCAACACAGTAACAGTCACAGCAGTAGTTTGGATCAACTCCTAAACGTCATGTCTGCCAGAATTCTTGGAAATATTCCAGAAACTCACGATGGACAAGGGGACAGACGACCCAGTGGTTTTCATCTAAATACATGGAGAGGGGAAAAGATTCATGAGACATTCACAGTCCAAAGAGAAATTTGAATTAAACCCCACAGAACCAGAACCCCAACCTGAACATTTTCACGATTTCCACTGAACTACCTTCCTATAAAGGTCCAGTTTGAGACAGTTGCGACCCCCAGCCATTATTTACCCCTTCACTCCTCCCCATAGGACCTCGTCTTTAATCAAGCCCCATGTGAACTGGAATCACCCAGAGATGATCCCTCTCCTGCCGCTGGCTTTTTGGGGCATGATAGAACTGTTTCGATCAATATGCTGGACTCTTGTTACGCAGGTGCATTCCACAGGATATGGGACGTAACCTGTCCTGTCCCACAGGTCCCTACAGGTGTGTTTGTGTGCTGGTACCCAGCGAAAAGCCAGATGTGATATTAACTCAAAAGGAGTTCTCATCAAACTCAAGGTGATTGGTAGAGTTGAAGGATTGCATGTGCTGAAGCAGGTGTGTGTCAGACCTCATGTTCCTGCCCTTCTCTCCTCATCCTGGACGCTTCGTGTCTCCACAGCTTCAAACACACTCCGGAGCTGATGAAGTAGAGCACCATAGTGAGGAAGATGAAGACAATGGCTGCTGTCTGGCCAGCTTCAGTGCGACAGAATGCACCGTTAATTCCGTTGTTGAAGACGGGGACGTTGCACAGTCCACCTCGAGTGGTGTCCCTCACATATACAATCCCTGCTGCCAAATAAAGCACTGCCAGCACCAGGTTGATGGAACATTCTGTAAGTGGCCACCAGGAAGAGTCCAGAAGGATGGCTCGATAATATATGGTCATGCCCAGAACAACCAGGATGACCGTTACTATCCATGCAAGACCTGCCACCACCAGGACAAAAGGAGTTTTGGGACCCGTGTAGTGGTAGCCTCCTCCACCAAGTCCTCCAAGTCCCCCGAACAACTGCGGCTGGGAGTATCCATACATGTTGAACCACTCATTGTCCTTGTGAACATAAGCACAGACACAGGCAAACACAGCAGCTCCCAGCAGCAGCTCAACGCAGCCCAGGATCCTCAGAAGGCCGGCCCAGGACTTCATGTAGGCATAGCGCTGGTGATACTCCTCCACCCTCTCCTGGTAGGTGAGTGCAGAGAGGGTGGTGGGCACTGCAGACGCCGAGTCGAGGGCTTCAGCACCCAGCAACAGCTGGTCGCGTTCCTTCTCAGAGTTATAGCTGCCCCCAGAGCCACCATACGGGTCCCGATAGGACCCAGGGAGAGAGGGAGATGGAGGGGCAGAGTGGGGAGGAGAGCAGGGAACCCCTTCTGTAGTTTGGCCATTGGAACTCTTCCTGCATGAGGAAGTGGGGGATGGTGGTGGAGAGGGAACGGACCGACCCTTGCTACCACGACTACCACTGTTGCCACGGAAAAAGTTTTTGACAGAGTCGGGGATGAAACGGTGCACGGGTTTGATGTCCATTGCATCACAGTCTTTTTCCATGGGCTCATCATCCATAGGAGGGTAAAAGGCCTCGGGTCCAACTGCTGGCTGCACGGGCAGAGGAGGTGGGGGCAGAGGATCTAAGCTTACAGCAGGCCCTGTGAGAGGCAAGGGTGCTGGCGGTGGAGGAACATCCCAGTTGCGGGATAAAGAGTCCACAGGGACCTGGTCGTAATGGGGAAATTCCCTCACCCGATCGAACCTGGTGACAGAACTAACCCCTCCTGAAGACATCCTCGACACTGCTCTGGATCTCCCGCTTCTTAGAGTCAATGGTGGATGGGGAAGTTGGAGATCTAGAAAAAAGAATACAGCAAGTTCTCAGAAACGGGCAGTAAGATACCGAGACGGTGATTCCAAATATCAGCCGGATGGTGGAAGCAGACTTGGTTGGTTTGGATGAAGCTCCTCAACAGCAAGATGGCTGAGGTGGTAAATCGTGTCCATCATTGTGAGGAACATTTGAGTTTCATGAGAGTTAATAGAAATTCATTCATCCTCACACTCTCAGCTGCCTTTCTGTTCTGTCTCCTCCAAATATTCCGGAGAAATTGATCTAGAGCTGAGATAATGAGCAGGGGTGTAGATCATTTTATACACCACCACACTGGAAATGAACAGTGGTGGAAGCTCACTTTCAGCTTTTCTTTCACCCAAAGGCTCCTTTTTTAACCCTTTCAGAAAGCAGCATCTTCTCAGAAGTCCTCACCGGTGAGACAAACCAGTGTGGCGGTGCCTCAACAACACGGTCCCGTCAGTCGTGGGGATAAACCTGCAGCTCGCCCCACTATCCTGAGGAAGTAGGTGGCCTTTCTGACTATTTACCATGATTTTAATTCTTAAGCTGCAGGGAGAGGCGCCTCGTTGCCATCCCACTCTACAAGACCTCCACATTCCCAATGTTACCAGTATCACTCCATTTAAATGTTAACAACCCGAAATCAATGTTGCTCAACTGTAGACTGAAACTAAAAACCAGCAGCAGCAGCAGCAGCAATGAGGTGACAGGAACCACCCAGTCTGAGCTGAAACCATCAGAAAACGAGCTGATTGTGGAGAGAGAAAGAGATCTGTGGACCGTAAAACTACCTTCACGGGCTTCTGCGCGTCTTCTGGGGCCCCGACGGACGTGGTTCCTTGAGCCGTGCAGCACTGTTCAGGTTCGTCTGGGAACTGGAGGCTTCATCAGAGGCAGAACTGGTCCCAGATCACAACTCACCTGGCCAGTCTGACCAGCTCCGCGGTGCGTTCACGGCCTCCTCTGAATCCAGACGAAGGCGTTACAATGGTTCCCAGTCACCTGACGTCTGTCGGCTCCGCTCTCACATTCCGCACAGCTCCTGATTCGCACCAGAACATCTCCTATCTCTGTCTAAATCACTATTAATATTATAATCACTATTTACTAGATGGGACCCACAAAAGTCGACGTCTGTCCTGATGGTTGTTGCTACCTTGAACCGGCCCGACGGAACCGCAGACGTTCCTGGAAATAGGCCGCCGATGACGAGTGGGGAATTCTTTTAATTGATGTCATTTAACCTTTATTGGTCCAGATAAAATCTTTAAGAATAAATGTCCATTTCCAAGAGGCCCCAGCAAAACTTACCGTTTAATTTTTTATTTTTATTTTTTTTTGTCAAGCACTTAGCAACCCGTTAATCTTCGTTATCACGGAGTGAAACAGGTCTCCATCTAGCAGTAAAGAGTCCTCTAGAGGTTTAGAGATCAGAGTAATGAAGGGAGCTTTCATTGTTACTGCTAATATACTTGATGTAAACAGTGAGAAAAATCTTAATTTATTTAATTTCAATAAATCAAACGTCAAACTGTGGTCCCCCAGATCCTTGTTGAGCTTTAGCCTTTAATAGCATCTTCAATA
Organism: Takifugu rubripes; assembly: GCF_901000725.2. NCBI lineage: Eukaryota > Metazoa > Chordata > Actinopteri > Tetraodontiformes > Tetraodontidae > Takifugu > Takifugu rubripes. The sequence goes on from NC_042305.1 coordinate 355,588, forward strand.
TCTGCCACTGTAATGGCTCCTCACGGTTCGTTATTACTAATGCTCGTAAAATCGACCAAAGAATTTATTCTTGTGGACTATTTCACATGAATGTTCCAGGTGATGACTACACCTGAGCAAAGATTAGTTAACCAATTAAAACTCGGAGGACTTTTCTCCAGCTTAACCGGAGTTTTGGTTCAGCCCGCCCACAACACGACGCTCGCGCCGCGCGCGGCTCAGATTTCCCTCTTCCGGGTTTGACACTACCCGTCGACCAATGGCAGGCCGAGATTGACTTCCGCGTCTTAGGACTTGTCAAGCTGTGATTGGCTGAAACCGCCAGTAACGATACCGTCTGTGTTCCCCGATCATCGGTTCCGAGAACAGACTCAAAGATGGAGATGGGTCGCGCTGTCCGCATGCTGCTGAACTCGGTGCTGGTTCTGCTGGTTCTGTGCTCGGACTGTGAGGCCAGAGACTCGGACCTCAGCTATGTTACCTGCGGTTCTCTGGTCAAGCTGCTCAACACCAAACACCACGTCCGGCTGCATTCCCACGATGTCAAATACGGCTCAGGTAGGAACCCTCCAGCACCCTCTTGACACGTTCACGGGGCTTTAAACGGACTGAACCGGACCTGGGTCAGTGTGCACCGCTGGATTTAAGTGTCACCGCTTGTGGAAGCATCCCTTCATCTGTCTGGAGTCAGAACCTGGGACCACACCTGCAGAATCATTTCTGGTGCTTGATGTTGTGAAACAGACTGAAACCAAATGAATGAATGAATGAATGAATTAACACACAGGGATGAGACGGTTCGGCTCTGTTGGCCTGTAAATGTGTAGTGTAACTTAAACGGTACCTGCACGTACAAGTCATCATTGCAAGGGTTGCCCTGACCGGACCTGGTACCAGCACATAATGATGAGCCTTGACCCGGCGGGCTCACTGGGTTTGGGCACCAGTACACAAATATGGACTCCAGCCATGCTAACAGCTAATATAGCTTACCTTACCATTTCTAATGTGTGTGTGTGTGTGTGTGTGCGTGTGTGTGTGTGCGCGCGTGTGTGTGTGTGTGTGTGCGTGTGCCTCTGTGTGTGTGTGTGTGTGTGTGTGTGTGTGTGTGTGCGTGTGCGTGTGTGTGTGTAGGCAGCGGACAGCAGTCTGTAACGGGGGTGGACAACGCTGACGATGCCAACAGCTACTGGCAGATCCGTGGGAAGCCCGAGCGCCCGTGTCAGCGGGGCGTGGCCATCAGGTGTGGTCAGGCCATCCGCATCACACACATGAAGACCGGCCGGAACCTCCACACACACCACTTCAGCTCGCCGCTGTCCAACAACCAGGTCAGTCGCCCGTCCGCTGCGCTGGACAGGAAGTGTTTCGGGCCGTGCTGACCCCATCCTGCCCCCCCCCCCCCGTGTCATCCACAGGAGGTCAGCGCCTTCGGAGAGAACGGCGAGGGTGACGACCTGGACGTTTGGACCGTCCAGTGCGACAGCGACTACTGGGAGCGCGAGGAGGCCGTGCGCTTCAAACACGTGGGCACGGACGTCTACCTGAGCGTGACGGGCGAGCAGTACAACCACCCCATCCGGGGCCAGCGGGAGATTCACGGCATGAGGTCGGCCAACCAGCACAACTGGTGGCGGTCCATGGAGGGCGTGTTTATCCAGCCCAGCCAGGATCCAGTGGGCCACGACGAGCTCTGACCGCCACTCAGGGCCGTGGCCGGGGGTGGGGGGGGGGTCCTGGTGGACTGGTGGACTGGTTACAGGTGAAGGATTCTTCAGTGGGGAGCGCCGAGGTTCGTCTGAGACGAGCAGCTTCTTCACTGGTGTCAGGAAAAACCTGTGTTAGATCCCTGCTCAGCCGGGGGGGCTCAGCCCCAGTGGTGACTGAATGGGCCGGTCTAATTAAGCAGGTTGTTCTTGATGCAGTGTGGAATTAAAACTGTTTTTGGGTGGGGGGGGGCTCTTTCTGTCAGAATAAACTGAATAAACAACTAGACTGCCCTCAGGACGCCACCCCATGATTTCAAAAAGGGATTTAAAAGTGAAGCGAATGAGGGGAAAACACTTGATTAGGTCCGATTAAATGTGAAATCCTGTTTCCAAAGGTTTTGTTTTTTTTTACATCAAGCTGATTTTACAGGGACTCGTTCACCAAGAATGTCGCCTGTTTCTTTAAAAGGCATTTTCTTTCAATGTTAAGCTTTTATTTGCCCTCAGCTCATCATGCTTTGTTGTGGAGGTTATTTATGCCCACATTTGTAACTTAGAAAATGTTTTGCTGTAATCCTTAAAGCCCCAAGCGCTTATTGTTCAGCTGTAACGTCACAGGGGCTGACGTCATGAACTACCCAGGGGGTGCAGTTCGCTCTGTGTCCAGCAGGGGGAGCTCACCGCCTCCATCAGCCTCCTCATCGTCGCAAGCGCGTGCTTCATCTCAGCCTCGAGCCAGCAGGACCGACAGGAGGCGCCTGCTTCCGGGTCACAGACGCAGGTGTGATCACGTGGTCAGAAGAGGCTCTCAACTGGGGGGGGGTGACGCAGACAGAGGTGTGCAGTGGCACACCTGTGGATGATTGTGGTGTCTACAGGTGTGTTGGGTTAAATGAAGCAGTTACAACAGAAGAAGAGTCTGATTGCCTTTGATCACCCACTGCTCTATTATAGAATGTGAGGCACAACTAACACATTTATTATAGAATGTGAGGCAAAACTAACAGTCTATTATAGAATGTGAGGCAAAACTAACAGTCTATTATAGAATGTGAGGCACAACTAACACATTTATTATAGAATGTGAGGCAAAACTAACAGTCTATTATAGAATGTGAGGCAAAACTAACAGTCTATTATAGAATGTGAGGCACAACTAACACATTTATTATAGAATGTGAGGCAAAACTAACACCTCTATTATAGAATGTGAGGCAAAACTAACAGTCTATTATAGAATGTGAGGCAAAACTAACAGTCTATTATAGAATGTGAGGCAAAACTAACACATCTATTATAGAATGTGAGGCACAACTAACAGTCTATTATAGAATGTGAGGCTAAACTAACACATCTATTATAGAATGTGAGGCAAAACTAACACATCTATTATAGAATGTGAGGCAAAACTAACAGTCTATTATAGAATGTGAGGCAAAACTAACACATCTATTATAGAATGTGAGGCACAACTAACAGTCTATTATAGAATGTGAGGCAAAACTAACAGTCTATTATAGAATGTGAGGCTAAACTAACACATCTATTATAGAATGTGAGGCAAAACTAACACATCTATTATAGAATGTGAGGCAAAACTAACAGTCTATTATAGAATGTGAGGCAAAACTAACAGTCTATTATAGAATGTGAGGCAAAACTAACACATCTATTATAGAATGTGAGGCAAAACTAACACATCTATTATAGAATGTGAGGCACAACTAACAGTCTATTATAGAATGTGAGGCTAAACTAACACATCTATTATAGAATGTGAGGCACAACTAACACATTTATTATAGAATGTGAGGCAAAACTAACACATTTATTATAGAATGTGAGGCAAAACTAACAGTCTATTATAGAATGTGAGGCAAAACTAACAGTCTATTATAGAATGTGAGGCAAAACTAACAGTCTATTATAGAATGTGAGGCAAAACTAACACATCTATTATAGAATGTGAGGCAAAACTAACACATCTATTATAGAATGTGAGGCTAAACTAACATCTATTACAGAATGTGAGGCTAAACTAACACATCTATACTATCTATTATAGAGTGTGAGTCAAAACTAACACATCTATACTATCTATTATAGAATGTGAGTCAAAACTAACATCTATACTATTATAGAATGTGAGTCAAAACTAACACATCTATACCATCTATTATAGAATGTGAGTCAAAACTAACACATCTATACTATCTATTATAGAATGTGAGTCAAAACTAACACATCTATACTATCTATTATAGAACGTGAGTCAAAACTAACACATCTATACCATCTATTATAGAACGTGAGTCAAAACTAACACATCTATACCATCTATTATAGAATGTGAGTTTTGACTCACATTCTATAATAGATGATGGGGTGATGAGGTGAGTCAAAACTCTATCATAGAATGGAAATAGATCAGATCTGAATTTGAGTCTAAAGTCGTGGAGACGGTATTTCCAGTGACCCACACAAAGGTCTCCTAGGATGCAGAGGTGGGCGGAGGTTTGCCGGCTGCTCCTGGTTCTGGTCCCAGCTCAGGGGAAGTAAATGAGTGTAGATATCCGATAGATTCGTCACGACGGTGAAACGGCTCCATTCCACGACACACCTGCATTTATTTGATCCATCTAGGATCCGACGGGTTCAGGACAAGCGAGACCCCCCTTCCTCACACCAGGGGGTCTAAAGAACTTTAACGCTAAGTTGCTGAAGGAAAGGAGACAGGGAGGACGACAGCTTGGGCTTTCCAAGAGCTTTTATTGCAGAGGGGTACAAACAGGAAGTGAAGACACGTTTTCTCTGAAATCATCAGTCTGACCGTGAGAAGCTGTCGTGAGGGGTGGAGGTTGCCCTGGGCTGCTGCCTTGCTCAGAGGCAGGGTAGTGAAGGTGGGGAGGCTGAAGCTGGCCTCAGCTGACTGATGCCCTTTCATTATTGCACTGCTTTAATGCCACAGCTCCCACAGTAGTGCAACAGGGAAAGAGTGTCAGGCAGAGAAGGTTCCTGGAACAAAGCGGGTCATCAGGTAGGACCCACACAGGTGAACCACCGCTTCCCTCTGAGGTGCAGTCGGAACCGCTCTGCTCAGCGGTCATTGGTAGCCAATAATCAACACCAGGACCCATCAGGGTTCCGATCCAGCCCACACAAATGGAACTGGACGGACGTCCCCAGACAGCAGTCGGACCTGTTCAGGTAGATGACTGTGTACGAAAGCCTTCAGAGGGCAGAGAAGAACCCGGCTGGCTGCCCCGACTGCTGCCCTTCTCTGATGACTCTGCCCAAACGCAGCACCAAGATGTTCCTCTGAGCTGGAGCACAGTGGTACTCATCTGCTCCAGCCGGACCTGGTCTAACCTGGTCTGTAGTAAACTGATCTGCTCCAACCTGGTCTGGTCTAACCTGGTCTGGTCTAACCTGGTCTGTAGTAAACTGATCTGTTCTACCCAGACCTGCTCTACCCTGACCTGCTCTACCCTGACCTGCTCTACTCTGACCTGCTCTACCCTGACCTGCTCTACCCTGATCTGCTCTACCCTGACCTGCTCTACCCTGATCTGCTCTACCCTGACCTGCTCTACCCTGATCTGCTCTACCCTGACCTGCTCTACCCTGACCTGCTCTACCCTGATCTGCTCTACCCTGATCTGCTCTACCCTGATCTGCTCTACCCAGACCTGCTCTACCCAGACCTGCTCTACCCTGGTCTGTAGTAAACTGATCTTCTCCAACCTGGTCTGGTCTAACCTGGTCTGTAGTAAACTGATCTGTTCTACCCAGACCTGCTCTACCCTGACCTGCTCTACCCTGATCTGCTCTACCCAGACCTGCTCTACCCTGGTCTGTAGTAAACTGATCTTCTCCAACCTGGTCTGGTCTAACCTGGTCTGTAGTAAACTGATCTGTTCTACCCAGACCTGCTCTATCGAGACCTGCTATACACTGACCTGCTCTACCCAGACCTGCTCTACCCTGGTCTGCTCTACCCTGGTCTGTAGTAAACTGATCTGCTCCAACCTGGTCTGGTCTAACCTGGTCTGTAGTAAACTGATCTGCTCTACACTGACCTGCTCTACACTGACCTGCTCTATCCTGACCTGCTCTATCCTGACCTGCTCTATCCTGATCTGCTCTACCCTGATCTGCTCTACCCTGGTCTGTAGTAAACTGATCTGTTCTACCCAGACCTGCTCTACCCTGATCTGCTCTACCCTGGTCTGTAGTAAACTGATCTGCTCCAACCTGGTCTGGTCTAACCTGGTCTGTAGTAAACTGATCTGTTCTACCCAGACCTGCTCTACCGAGACCTGCTCTACCCTGACCTGCTTTTCCCTGGTCTGTAATAAACTGATCTGCTCTATCCTGACCTGGTCTAACCTGATCTGCTCTACCCTGACCTGCTCTATCCTGGTCTGGTCTAACCTGGTGTGGTCTACGCTGACCTGGTCTAACCTGGTCTGGTCTAACCTGGTGTGGTCTAACCTGGTCTGGTCTAACCTGACCTAGTCTAACCTGGTGTGGTCTAACCTGACCTAGTCTAACCTGGTGTGGTCTAACCTGATCTGGTCTACACTGACCTGGTCTAACCTGGTCTGGTCTAACCTGGTGTGGTCTAACCTGGTGTGGTCTAACCTGACCTAGTCTAACCTGGTCTGGTCTACACTGACCTGGTCTAACCTGGTGTGGTCTAACCTGGTGTGGTCTAACCTGATCTGGTCTACACTGACCTGGTCTAACCTGGTGTGGTCTAACCTGGTCTGGTCTAACCTGACCTAGTCTAACCTGGTGTGGTCTAACCTGGTGTGGTCTAACCTGGTCTGGTCTAACCTGGTCTGGTCTAACCTGGCAGTTCAGGGTGGAGGAACCACAGGCCGAGATTTCTACTCTGCAACATTTGTCTGCTGTTGTTCACGTCATGAGGACAAATAAAGACAGTTCATCATTGATCCCACAGAATGTCCCTGTCCTACATGGACAAGCCGTTGAGCATCATCGGGACATGAGCAGGTCCAGGAGGAGGCCTGGCCGCTCCCTCTGAGGAAGGTCTGCCCTCAGAGGCAAGACCCTATAAGCAATATTGCACTACTGAGTGAACACATGTGAAAGCAGAGGCAACATTGATAGGGTCTCACCAGTAAGGCCACAGGGAAGAGCACCACTGAACACCAGCACCGGAGGGGGGCAGATTTTGGCGTGACACCACCTCCAAACTGGTGAACCCATGAACCGCCCCTGCTGTGAGGGTGGACCGGGCAACCTGCAGCAGCACTGGCCAGACTCACCAGTCCCAACCCCTCACCTCCGGAGGGATCCGTGATGGGTGCAGGGCCAAGCAGCATCAAACAGGGTGGCCATCACTGAAGTTCCACCATCTTCAGATGGCTCGGACCCGTCAGAACCTGCTCCAAGGTTCTCTCGTGCAGACAGTTTGGAGGTCCTGCTGATTATATTCATTATTTTAGAGTGTGTCCAACACTTCCAACATGGTTCTGAGCATCAGGCCTCATCTCCAGCATCAACCGGAGCTTTATGGACCTTTAATCAGTGCACAGATGACAACCTGCAATGGGGCGGCGGAACCCCCGACAGCCGAGCTCCCTTAGATGAGAGTCCAGAACAAACCTCTGTGTCACACGTCCAACGGGCCAAAGCTGGTGGGCCGTCCGGGCCTGCGAGGCCCTCTCTGCTGGACTAGGCTAAAACAGTCTCTCCGCGTCCCTTCACAGCCTTTCTGATGCTTCCAGACGTGTCATTTCCTATTAAAGCTTTTGACCAATCACATTTCAGCCATGGTTGGTTGCCGGGCAGGGTTAAAGCTAGAGACGTCTGCCTGGAGGCCTTCACCATCCCGTCTGCAGGCCCTCCAACACCGGTGCACGGCAACGCCTCCGTATTCAGGCCCGCTGATTGATTGGATGGTCAGAGAGCGAATCCAGTGGTATTAATAATATTGATAGTGCAGCTTTATGAGGTTATTATTGATGGTTTTACGCGTCTCGCGGCTGTAGCTAGGAGACCTGCTCTGACCATTCAGTCGAGTCTTTTACCGGGACTACAGGCGTCCCCCATCTGCGATGCAGCGGCTCTTTGTGCCGTTTCTCCACAATAAGATGGTTTTTAGAGCCATAAAAGAGTCATTGAGGGGTGGATTGAACGCCTCTACGGTTAAAAACAAGTCAAGCACCAAACCCACCGGAGCAGCCGCCGCCGCCACCGGTTTGACCGTCAACATTCGACAACAGCAGCACCTGAAAAGGTCCAAACGGCCCCACGAGGTCGGCTCATCAGTCAGCACATTAGCTCATTAGCATCGAAGAAACTCAAAACAAACCCTGGAAGGTCGGATTCTACGCTGAACTGGCCCAAGAACCACAAAGAAACCAGCCAATGGCCACCTAGTTGGGGGGGGGGGGGGGGGCTGCAAACTGGTTTCTAGACTGAAATTCAGGTTGCATCAATTATTCATGGCAATCGAGCGGCGGGTGTTGACCTATGGAGATGCACATGTAAACAATGTAAACAAACAACACACATCAGCTTGCTAAGGTTAGCATGATTACGTTAGCCTCTTGTGTACAGCTAACGTAGCATCAAAACATTTTGAAGCGTTTCCAACATTATTCTTTCATGCGGGGTCGTGTTGTTGCATTATATTATGTATATTAATATATATATATATATATATATAGATATATATCTATATATATATATATATCTATATATATAGATATATATATAGATATATATTAATATATATCTATATCTATATAGATATAGATCTATATCTATAGATATATATATAGATATAGATCTATATCTATAGATATATATATCTATAGATATATAGATATAGATATATATCTATATATATATAGATATATATCTATATCTATATATATCTATAGATATATATAGATATATCTATATCTATATATATCTATAGATATATATAGATCTATAGATCTATATATCTATAGATCTATATATATCTGTATATATATATAGATATATATCTATATATATGTCGGCTATACAGCGCCACCTGCTGTTGGGAGGAGCCTGTTCATGTTAAAAGGAGGTCCAGCGGCCCACTCTTGAATCTGAATGCATTAGCAAACATGTTTAGTTGGACTTTTCTTTAATTAGTTCATCATTTACAACATGAAATGAGACAAATCAGTGAGGAACCAAAAGCTTCTTCCTGCACCAGAGCGACCGACACACAGACGCTTTACGTTTACGCTTCGTTTCGTTCTGCTCGACTCCTCCGGGAGCAAAAGCTGCTCCTTCGCTAACACGTTAATCCCAAGAGTTTCCCACAAAGGTGTGATTCCTGGTCATCTTACTGGTCTCAACTGGGACAGAAGTTCACATTTTATGGTCAAAGATGTCGCTTCACTAACGAAGAAGAATCAGCATCGTCATCAGCCCTGAAAAAGCGTATCGGTTATTACCTGCGTGTTACGCCTGTGGCCATAGAAGATGGCGTGAGCCTGCTGATGGGGCTGGACGTCCTCGCCAGGAGGCCCTGCCGGGTCATCCAGAACAGGCTCCTCACTGGTCTGATGGAGATCCTGCTGCGACCCCCAGAGGAGCTCATCTGGCTCCACATCCACCAGCAGAGGCCCAGAACAGCTGCAGCTGGAGCCACAGAGGAGAAAAGAGCCACCGGAGCCCCCCCAAACCTGGAGCTGTGGTCTTCAGCTCCAAAACCAACCGGGCTGCTCCAGAACCGCCGGAATGTGCAGCTCCTCGCTCAACATCTGAGACTTCTCGGAGCTTCACTCATCACATCTGGTTCTCCACAGCTGTTCCACGTGAACTTCAGACATTTAAAAATAAAAGACAGCCTCATCCTCAGCCCCAGGCCTCCCAGCAGAGACCAACCCTGGACGTCCACCTCTGTGAGGACATTCCCAGCAAGAATTCACCACCAGCTCCTGGAAACCAGGTCTGGAAGGTCCCCACATTGCTGGTAGAATGAGGAGTTTGCTTTGGTGCTCACACACACACACACACACACAGAAAATGAGCAAAGGAAGTAAGGATGAACCCCCCCTACCTCCCTCCCTCAGAGCAGCCCTGCCCTCCACATTCCTCACAAGGAGCCTTGACCCCCCCCCCCCCCCCCACACACACACACACCACACACCCCTCCCATTTTGGGACTTCTTCAAGCCTGCACATTTAAATTGTTCAACTGCCGACTGAATGGATGATGGGACACACACACACACTCTCACACACACTCTCTCTCTCTCTCACACACACACACACAAACACTTGATTTGACTAAGGTTTGTGTCTGTTTATATTTAGTTGTACATTTAGAACTATTTAGAACCTCTAGTTTAGCTCATTGCTGTTCCCTGGGTTTCTGTTGGTACTGTTTGGTGACACACACACACACACACACACACACACACACACACACACACACACACACACACACACACAGGCTCTCGGTGTGTGCGTGTGTGTGTGTTCTCAAATATAAATAAAAAGCTGCCGTGGTTTCTTTAAAATCTAAAGGTCTCCTTAATTTGAGCTTTAAGAGGATCAGTAAATTGTTTAAAGCTTGACCAACGGACCCGTTTAAACAGAAATATTTGGAGGATCCGTTTCACATAATCTAAAGTGGATTCACACAAATTTAACCTTTTTTTTTTTTTTTAAATAAAACAATAAAAAGAACCATTTTTGGCCGTATCGGACTCATTTTAAACCGATACGTTGAGGCTTATTTTTGCCATTTTAATTTAAATTTCCGTCACAGGGAGAGTGACCGTGTGAACCACGCGTGACGGCAACGCCGTCATTGGCTGAACAAAATGTCCTTTTTTGAAAGGAGGCGTGGCGTCCGAGGCCCCATCACGCCGTCTCTGACGGGCTGCTGGGGAAGATCAAATATTCCAGCAGTCAGAACAATAAACCCCCCAGATCGGATCATTCAACGCAGTAGAAGTCCACTAAACACACACACACACACACACGCGCACACACACACACACACACACACACACACACAGGACGTATGTTTGCATATGGCTGGAGGGGCGGGGCTTCCTCCCTACCAGGGTCTACACGGGCCGTCTTCCTCCCCCGAGCAGCGGCTCCTCGGGCGGCTGCAGGGCGAAGGTCCGATGCTATGACAATACTATTGCACTGCTTTAGTGCACGGTACAGTAGTGCAACATCGTCAGAGCAGCTGACCTCTGCACACTGGCAAACACACCGTTAGTCTGTGGCAGGCTGGGACACACACACACACACACACACACACACACACACACACACACACACACTGAGCTAAGATCTGGATCTTTGTGGGCTCTTACCTATATTTACGCTAGTGTTGAGATAACACTGGTAATGTAGAGGAAGCACAAGATGGAGGGAGAGGAGGGGTGTGTGTGTGTGTGTGTGTGTGTGTGTGTGTGTGTCGGGGGGTTGTCAGCCAATGCCCTTTTAATATTGCACTGCTCATCTGATTTCACAGTAGTACAACAGAAAAAGGGCTTTGGATAACAAAGCTGCTCTTTAAATCCGTTCATGTTCTATAGAAAAGCCAGACAGCTCCGATGTTACTGAACTATGCAAACACGCAGGGGCTCCACACACACACGCACACACACAGAGACACACACACGCACACACACACACACACTGGGAGCTATATGCAAACCAGCAACCGTGAAACAACCAAAAAGGCCTCTTAGGTTCACGACACAAAGGAGCTGATATGGTGGAAAATGTATTCCGGGAAAGTTAGTAATCTCTGCTAACAGGATAAGAAATGCTAACGTACGCAAGCTAACTTCCGACACTGGGACAACAAAGCAGCAACAATTTGACTTGTGCACATGAATCCATAGGCTCAGACGGGAGCCAGTGGGCCGTGGCTTCATGCTAACGGGGAGGCTACGGGACTGTGCTGGGAGGAAATGAGGGTGGAGGGAAGATATATAGGGCAAAGAGCACATTCCGCCATACAATCCCAGAAACCCTCATTTAATACCTACTATTCCTGTCCCTTTGGCCACTGTGGCAACGTGACACCGTCTTCCTTTAGGAGGCAGCAACCCTTGTTAGTCCCTTTACTATCAGCCAAACTCCATTTTCTCCTCTTTTTCTTTTTCTTTTTTTTTAAAGAAAGAACAGCGGGCCACGCGCACGGAGCATCACTCCGGACAAACTTTGCCAAGCAGCAAAGTCACACAGACATGGTTGAATTCATGGATTTACGCAGGACTTTTTCGGTCCTGGCATGTTCCCGTTCACGCGTGGCTGGCAAATATCCGCGCAGACTGAAGCCCAAACACACATTCCAGTGGTCCCGGGACAACTTCACCCTCGGCTCCTGAAGCCCAAGGACATGTGCCGAGCAGGAACAGCCAGTTTCCCCTTTTCTTGGGAAAGCTGCAGCAGCGCGTGTCAAAGGCAGCTTTATTCTGAGGGCTGCTTGGTTTAAAGGCTCCTGGAGCCCCCGCCGGGGCTCCTGTCATGTGCGCGGGCGCTGGGACCCGCGGGCCGCTCCGCCAGACCCCCCTGGACGGTGCCCGTTTCCTGCGTGATCCCGCTGCTGATGCAGCCGGGAATATTTGAGCGCACACCTGTCAATCAATGCCTCATCAAGCCAGCCGACACGTGTACGCGCGCCCGCCCGCTCGCTCGCTCTGTCCGTCCGTCCGTCTGTCTGTCACACGCGCACAATAGCCGCTTTACATTTTTTTTTTAAATCAATAAGAGCTCGCGGAAACTCAACCAGACCCACCGACACGCACGTCTGTGCGCGGGGCTTCGCGCCACCTTCGCCCCGCAGCGGCGGCGGCGGCGGCGGCGGCTGCGGGGCTCCCCTGAGTGTGCGGGGCTCGGTACCTGGCAGAGGCAGGGCCGGTCCGTGCAGCCGAGCCAACTTGGTCACTCCAGCCCGGAGGAACACGCCCTGGTGGGCGCCATCCGCCGCCCCCGCCTACGTCCGTTGGAGCCGCGGCGAGCGTCGCTCCTGGGGGGGGAGCCGTGTTTCTTCAGTTGGCAACCTCACGGCCTCCCAGCTCCGGACTCCATCTTTGACTAGTTGACATTCAGCTCTTGCCGAGACAAATTCCTTATTTGCATGCCAGCCTGCCATTGGTCCGTGTCTGCGCCTGCGGCCGCGCTCATTGGTGGGGGGAGGATCTCATCAGCTCGGGGATTGGCCACGCACCCAGCTGACGTCACCGTATAGTTTAATTTTAACAATGAACACAAATTCTCTTCCATTCACAAATTTCTCATTACCCGCGTTCGAGGTGCCACATTGTTCTAATGTGCCGCAACTTTATGGCTGCTTTCCACCCGCGAGAAGCCCCAGAGAAGCCCCAGAGAAGCCCCAGAGAAGCCCCCCCAGGGCAAGAGCACCCCAACCCGTCACCGCCTGAAATAACTGCGCTTTAAATTACAGCCAGCTCCAGCGGGTATATGTATATATGTATGTATGTATTTAAATGTGTGTGTGTGTGTGTGTGTGTGTGTGTGTGTGTGTGTGTGTGTGGTCCACGGGTCGCCCTGCTCTCTGAACAGTGTTGGGGGGCTTGGGGCTCCGGACAGCCGGGCTGGGAGAGGTTAAAGGCGGCCGCTGATTGGAGCGCTGCGGCCTGTGAAATCTGGCATTCCTGCCCGATGGAGCTGAAATAATGACATTGTCCAGCGGAAAAGCCCCCCCCCCCCCCCCTCCACTCACCCCCCCTCCACTCACCCCCCCCCCCCTCCTCTAACCCCCCCGGGCGGATGCTGCCCACCCAAACACTGGTCACTTTAACACCATCCTCTTCTTCCCTCTGAGCACAAAGTTGGAGTCCAGAACAACCTAGTTCCTCATTCACGACGATAGAAGCTGAGGCGCCCCCCCCCTCTGTTGCCCCCCCTCTGTTGCCCCCCCCCCCCCCCCCCCGCGCGCCTCTGCCCCCCCCGTCCGGCTGTTGTCGTCAAGAAGGTTTACACACACGCACGCACGCGCAAAGGCTTTTTCCGGTCCCTAAAAGTCGCATCTGACTACTTATTGTTGAGGAGAGAGAAAACCCTGAGCTCACTTCCCTCTCTCTCTCACCCGTCCTCTCTCCCTCTCTCCCTCCCTCACCCGTCCTCTCTCCCTCTCTCACCCGTCCTCTCTCTCTCACCCGTCCTCTCTCCCTCTCTCCCTCCCTCACCCGTCCTCTCTCTTTCACCCGTCCTCTCTCCCTCTCTCCCTCCCTCACCCGTTCTCTCTATCTCACCCGTCCTCTGTCCCTCTCTCACCCGTCCTCTCTCCCTCTCTCACCCGTCCTCTCTCCCTCTCTCCCTCCCTCACCCGTTCTCTCTATCTCACCCGTTCTCTCTCCCTCTCTCACCCCTTCTCTCTCTCCATCTCTCACCCGTCCTCTCTCCCTCTCTCCCTCCCTCACCCGTTCTCTCTATCTCACCCGTTCTCTCTCCCTCTCTCACCCGTTCTCTCTCTCACCCGTCCTCTCTCTCTCACCCGTTCTCTCCCTCTCTCTCACCCTTTCTCTCTCTCCCCCTCTCACCCGTCCTCTTTCCCCCTCTCTCACCCATTCTCTCCCCCCCTCTCTCACCCGTTCTCTCCCCCATCTCACCCGTTCTCCCCCCCTCACCCGTTCTCGCCCCCCCCCCTCTCACCCGTCCACTCTCCCCCATCTCCCCCTCTCTCTCCCTCCCTCCCCCTTTCTTTACCCTGCCTCGGGGTTTGGAGGGAAAAACCTGTCTACCATGACGTGCTGCAGATGCTATGTGAGGAATGCGCGTTCGTGTGGGATTCTGCGAATGCGTGTGGCGCTGCGTGCGCGCGCCTCTGCGTAAGTGGTGGTGGCGCGCTGGGATCGCGGGGCCGCAGGAAGCACGCTGCCCATATTTGGCCTTGACGGCTGTCGATGCTCCGCCCACACCGAACATCTGAGCTCCGTGCCGCAAAGCTGCTGATCTTAAAGTTTGTGTGAGGAACAGAGTTCTTTAAGCACGTGACCCGTGTTCAGGCAGCACGTGATGACACCCAGTTCCTGTGTGTTCAAGTCAGCAAACATGTCAACACAAAATAGGAAACATGTTTGGAAACATATTTATATGAAACCTTTATTGACACGGACCCAAGATGAAGATACAGAATCAGTGAACAGAAGATGTCTGTCTGTCTGTCTGCCTGTCTGCCTGCCTGTCTGTCTGTCTGTCTCTCTGCCTGCCTGCCTGCCTGCCTGCCTACCTGCCTGCCTGTCTGTCTGCCTGCCTGTCTGTCTGTCTGTCTGTCTGTCTGTCTGTCTGCCTGCCTGCCTGCCTGCCTGCCTGTCTGTCTGTCTGTCTGTCTGCCTGCCTGCCTGCCTGCCTGCCTGCCTGCCTGCCTGTCTGTCTGTCTGTCTGTCTGTCTGTCTGTCTGCCTGTCTGTCTGTCTGTCTGTCTGTCTGTCTGTCTGTCTACCTGTCTGCCTGCCTGCCGGCCTGCCTGCCTACCTGTCTGCCTGTCTGTCTGTCTGCCGGCCTGTCTGCCTGTCTGCCTGCCTACCTGTCTGCCTGCCTGTCTGCCTACCTGTCTGTCTGCCTGCCTGTCTACCTGTCTGTCTGCCTGTCTACCTGTCTGTCTGCCTGCCTGTCTGCCTGCCTACCTGTCTGTCTGCCTGCCTGCCTGCCTGTCTGTCTGCCTGCCTGCCTGTCTGCCTGTCTGCCTGCCTACCTGTCTGCCTGCCTGTCTGCCTACCTGTCTGTCTGCCTGCCTGCCTGTCTACCTGTCTGTCTGCCTGCCTGTCTGCCTGCCTACCTGTCTGTCTGCCTGCCTGCCTGTCTGCCTGCCTGTCTGCCTGCCTGCCTGCCTACCTGTCTGTCTGCCTGCCTGCCTGCCTGCCTGCCTGTCTGTCTGCCTGCCTGCCTGTCTGTCTGTCTGCCTGCCTGTCTGTCTGCCTGCCTGTCTGTCTGCCTGTCTGTCTGCCTGTCTGCCTGCCTGTCTGTCTGCCTGCCTGTCTGCCTGTCTGTCTGCCTGCCTGTCTGCCTGCCTGTCTGCCTGTCTGTCTGCCTGCCTGTCTGCCTGCCTGTCTGCCTGCCTGCCTGCCTGCCTACCTGTCTGTCTGCCTGCCTGTCTACCTGTCTGTCTGCCTGCCTGTCTGCCTGCCTGCCTGCCTGTCTGTCTGCCTGCCTGTCTGCCTGCCTGTCTGCCTGCTCTTCCATGGTTCCAAACCTGTTTGTTTATGCTGTAGACGGTTAATTTTTACTGACCATTGCGCAACGTTGAACCTCCATTCAATCTTCATTATGGAACAATTCCCTGAAGTCAGTATTGTGTACAAGGTGTATAACATGTTTATAATAAGGTGTGTGTGTAGTATCGAGGTGTGTGTGTAGTATCGAGGTGTGTGTGTGTGTGTGTGTGTGTGGGGGGGGGTCCCAGGATGGAGGTGAGCCTGGTGATGTCTGGCCAGGCCGGTCTTTGCTCACCTGTATAGACTCACAAAGGCGTTCTGATTGGACCAAAGGTGGGGGCGCAGCGCCGCCTGATGGCTGTTAGCGGTAGCAGGTTCCGCGGCCATGGCGTCCACACTGGTGTCCACAGTCCTGGGGGGACATGCTCCATCTACTGACCCACGTGGAAGAGTTTCCTGGTTGGACCTGGACAGCTTCACTCCTCTTAATGAACCAGTCTCAACCACAACGGGGGTCAAATCAAAGCTTTGGGCAGCGCGCTGCTTCCTGGTCCATGAAGATGAAGATGCCGGACGAGCTACGTTCATACCAGGCGGGTGTTCCTCCTGCTGCCAAACCTTCAGCCTGGCCGGTGAAGCAGGACCATCGTGGACCCCGAAGGTTCCTGTCCAGCCCTTCTTGTTGTGGCTCTTCCATGCTGGCTCTCAGCCCCGCCCCTCTGCTGACCCTTGACCCCTCCGGGTGGGTGTCAGCCGTCACAGAGAGCCAGATGTCACCCGAGGCGATGGGGGCGTGGCTCCGCTGACGTGCACGGGCTCACGTGCAGCCTGGACACCAGGCCTTCATTTGCAGGCAGGAAGCAACGTTCCAACCGTGCGATGGTGTCTGGAGCGGCCCGACCACGGAAACACCCAAAACCACCTCATGGTAGAAGTATTCCAACTGTTTTCATTTATAAAGCTGCTCTCAGATGTGCTGACTTGTTGTCCTTCAGTTCTTCAAGGGCCACGTGCAAAACACACAAATATTTACTCCCTAAATATAGTAAAAACAACTTTAACCCTGTGTGGTGAATTTAGTGGGACACTTTAGCAAGTATTTGCACCCAAGGGCTCCATGAGAGGGCTCCATGAGGGAGCTCCATGAGAGGGCTCCATGAGAGGGCTCCATGAGGGGGCTACATGAGGGAACTCCATGAGGGAACTCCATGAGGGGCCCCCATGAGAGGGCTCCATGAGGGAGCTCCATGAGAGGGCTCCATGAGGGGGCTCCATGAGAGGGCTCCATGAGTGGGCTCCATGAGAGGGCTCCATGAGGGAGCTCCATGAGGGAGCTCCATGAGAGGGCCCCCATGAGAGGGCCCCCATGAGAGGGCTCCATGAGGGGGCTACATGAGGGAACTCCATGAGGGAACTCCATGAGGGGCCCCCATGAGAGGGCTCCATGAGAGGGCTCCATGAGGGGGCTACATGAGAGGGCTCCATGAGGGAGCTCCATGAGAGGGCTCCATGAGGGAGCTCCATGAGAGGGCTCCATGAGTGGGCTCCATGAGAGGGCTCCATGAGAGGGCTCCATGAGGGAGCTCCATGAGAGGGCCCCCATGAGAGGGCCCCCATGAGAGGGCTCCATGAGGGGGCTACATGAGAGGGCTCCATGAGAGGGCTCCATGAGAGGGCTCCATGAGGGGGCTCCATGAGGGAACTCCATGAGGGAGCTCCATGAGAGGGCTCCATGAGGGGGCTCCATGAGGGAACTCCATGAGGGGGCTCCATGAGGGGGCTCCATGAGAGGGCTCCATGAGAGGGCTCCATGAGGGAACTCCATGAGGGAGCTCCATGAGAGGGCTCCATGAGGGGGCTCCATGAGGGAACTCCATGAGGGAGCTCCATGAGGGGGCTCCATGAGGGGGCTCCATGAGAGGGCTCCATGAGGGAGCTCCATGAGAGGGCTCCATGAGAGGGCTCCATGAGAGGGCTCCATGAGGGAGCTCCATGAGGGAGCTCCATGAGAGGGCTCCATGAGAGGGCTCCATGACGGGGCTCCATGAGGGAGCTCCATGAGAGGGCTCCATGAGAGGGCTCCATGATGGGGCTCCATGAGGGAGCTCCATGAGAGGGCTCCATGAGAGGGCTCCATGAGAGGGCTCCATGAGGGGGCTCCATGAGGGGGCTCCATGAGAGGGCTCCATGAGAGGGCTCCATGAGAGGGCTCCATGAGGGGGCTCCATGAGGGAACTCCATGAGGGAGCTGCATGAGGGGGCTCCATGAGGGGGCTCCATGAGAGGGCTCCATGAGGGAGCTCCATGAGAGGGCTCCATGAGAGGGCTCCATGAGGGAACTCCATGAGGGAGCTCCATGAGAGGGCTCCATGAGAGGGCTCCATGAGAGGGCTCCATGAGAGGGCTCCATGACGGGGCTCCATGAGGGAGCTCCATGAGAGGGCTCCATGAGAGGGCTCCATCTGTCTGTCAGTTTTCTTTAAAAAAGATTATAAATTACTCCTCAAAAAATTATTCTTATTATTCTTATTATTGCTGCTGTTGTTATTGTTATTATTATTGTTATTTC
This sequence comes from Takifugu rubripes, assembly GCF_901000725.2. Lineage (NCBI taxonomy): Eukaryota > Metazoa > Chordata > Actinopteri > Tetraodontiformes > Tetraodontidae > Takifugu > Takifugu rubripes. The sequence continues at coordinate 374,033 of NC_042305.1, forward strand.
TGTTATTAATATTATTGCTGTTATTATTGTTATTATTATTATTATTATTATTATTATTGCTGTTGTTGTTGTTGCTGTTGTTATTGTAATTATCATTGTCATTATTATTGCGAGTGTTATTATAATCATCTGTAGTAGTGGTACTAGTATTACTATATTATTATTATTATTATTATTTTATGTGTATTATTATTAGTAGTAGTATCACTATGTATTATTATTATAAAACAGGATTCACTTTTCATTCATTCCATCTGATGATGAATGAATGAATGAATATTCCTATTTTGAGAGGATGTTGAAACACAAAACATATTTGTAGTTAGAAGATCGGTGGTAATATAATAATAACAATAATGATAACAATACTAATAACAACAACCATAATAATACTGATAATAATAATAATAATAATAGCAATAATAATAACACTACTACTACTACTACTACTACTACTACTACTACTACTAATAATAATAATAATAATAATAATAATAACAACAATAACAATAATAATAATAATAATAATAATAATAATAAGGGCGTGAAGGGCCCAGTCTTGTAGTCCCTGTAGTTCCTCTCTATATTTGGGAATTATTGAATAATCCATCTCATTCCTCACTGGTTTTCCTTCCATCCCCATTTACTGGTTGGACTGGGGGCTTTCTGCTGCCCTCTCTCCGCTCCCACAACTACCCCAACTACCCCAACTACCCCACCCCCGACGCCAGATTCAACGTGTTTTTGAACGGTATTCCCGCAGAGGGGAGGGGCTCTGACATTCCAGAGGGCCCATGCCCACCCCCCCTCCGGTGCATTCACGTGATGTCGGAAAATGGGAAATCCCCGAGATTTCTCCGTGCATTCCTGGAGCAGAGGTGCAGGAATCCTGGAAAAGAGAAAAGGACCTTTTGATGAGCAGCACATGTCAGTAGAATTAACGAAAACATGATGAAAACGTTATTATTGGAATAAATCATCATTTATTATGAGTAATATTATTCTTAATAGTGCCGTTTTTCCTGTCGGGAGTAACTTTTCCATTCCAGGAGTGTTGCTTCCTTTAACCGCGGGAGTTTATGCCATTGATGGAGACCTCACTACAAACAGATCCCTCCGCGCAATGTGTAGTTCAGCCCAGACGCAAATCCTAAATAGCGTTACCATAGAAACCACCGGAAGGCTTCTATAGCGGCAGGAACTATATTGCGTGGCGGGCTGATAGGCCAAGCTAGACCAAGGATTCGATACCTCTCGGTGTGTGTGTGTGTGTGTGTGTGTGTGTGTGTGTGTGTGTGTGTGTGTGCGGGGGGGGGCTTCCAGGCTTGACTGCACCATTGCGGAACATGTTTGCACGCACGAGAACGACGACACACGCGCACCGACCGGGTCTCCGTGCGGGCTGAGGGGGCTGAAGCGCCCGCACGGATGAGCCCGCACACGTGGGCCGGAGCCGTTCGGGTGAAGTGGGGCTTCATTGAGCCACAGACAGGCCAAACGAATGGACCTGACAGGATTAGTGCCACCAATAAAAGTGTAAAAGGTCAGAAATAATCCCCGTACAGATGCCGCAGCGGGGGGTCGGCGGTCACGTGTCCGACTGAATCGTTGTGAACGAAAACTAGTGAATTCTGAGTCTGTTTCTTCATATACGTCATTTTATGGCAGCAGGCCTGTAGAAGCTGAGGCAGATTTTCATTTTGGGGGAGATTAACCTCACCTGACGAAATAATTCCATTAGATTTATTGTAAATGAGCGACTCTTTATTTTAAAGAAGAAAATAAATTAATTTGGCTATTTTTAAATCACTAGAAGATGAGGAATAATTATTTTAATCTAGTGAAATGGCCTACATTAGAGGCCTGCAGAATTCATGACAGATCTGACTGGAACAGCACATTTATGTGTTTCTATTTAATTAGATGGGCCATAAAAACAAATTCTAAATCACCGTTTTAATCGGTTTACCATCACCAAAAATCATTTCACACATTAGCAGAGAAACTCAACTAATTATTAAATTTCTACATGAAAAACAGACATGCAGCACTAATGACATTTCAATGTATTTCTGCTAATTGTTGAGCTGTGTGTGTCCCGACATCTCATTATTTAATTATTTATTTATTTATTTATTTATTTATTTATTTATTTATTTATTTAACTTTAGTTGAGCTTTAACAACCTCTTTTCCAGGGCTGTCGTGTTCAACGTACGCAGTAAGAGCGAGATCACAATTCTGAAGATATGTGGCGCGGTGAAAGCGACACCAAATATGCAACACAATTTCAAGGCTAGCTACCACGGGTGCAGATGCTGACTAAGAGATCTGAGAATCGGATTAAAGCCAGAAAGAGATGTGAGAGATCCAATCCCCAACCTGGCAGGTCTCTCCTCGACCGTGGCTCAAACCCTAACCCTAACCCAGTCCTCAGGAAGGGAACCTTAAAAGGCAGCCAACTGTTGCCTCTACGATTGTGGGTAATGTGGACAACAGTAAAGTTTGAGCAGATGTATGAAGGCGGCTCGCCTGCAGCCTTATTCGTAAGGAGATACAGTAGCAGTGCTGTAACCCTGAGAATTAAGGGAAGAAAATCCAGCAGCAAGCGTGAGCAGCATGAGAAATGGGATCCAGTCTGGCTGGGGTGGAGGGACCGGCATTGCTATAGTGTCTCCAAAGTTACGCTGTGCTAAAAATAGACTGGTGGCTATGGGTAACACTTATGGGCAACAAAAGAAAATCCCATTTTGAACCTGTACAAAAAGCTAACTACAGTTGAAATGAAGCTTCCTGTCCAGCCACAAGCCCAGATTTTTGTATGTATCTACTACCTCTAAGGTGGTCCCATTAAATGAAGGCAGGGTGGACACGGAATTATGATTGAAGATTAGAATTTTGCTTTTCTAAGCACTTGGGACTAAGCATCAAAGACAGTGTGCTATAGAGAGATCAAAGCAGTCTGCGGGATGCAGAGGTGTGTGAAACGGTGTCATCAGCATAAATGTGGTGAGGAAGACATCAACGGACCAACAAATCTAGCCCTCGCTTTGAATCCTCTCATCCATGTTGTACCAGTGGGTCAGAGGTTATACCACCCATACTTTAAAATAGGTGATCCCGATCCACAGAATCAAACACCTTTGTGGATCAATAAACAAGGTTAAACGGGCCAAAGGGGGCCTTTTTTCCTCCATCCAGGACTTTCAGACTTTCGGTGATTGAATGATGTCCTTCAACCAGATTGTTGATGCTCGAGTAGATTATTGGACTCCAGTAACTGATGAAGCTGGGTGGACCCCAAGGACTCGAGCAAGAGTTGAGGGATTTGAGTCTATAGTTGTAAATCTGCCAAATCACGTGATTTCAACAAGGACACGACAAATGCGCGATTCCGTAGAAGGAGATCTCTGTGAGGAAACTGACACTTTAAAAAGGTCTGTGCAACAATCACGGTGGCTGATTTGAGAGAAAAATAGATCAAGACCACCTGAGCCTGCAGATTTCTTCAGGTAGTGTTAAAGCATCAAACACCTCAGCTGTTG
>NC_042305.1:387576-432576 GCF_901000725.2 Takifugu rubripes
GCTCCTTCAGTCCCTCAGCCCAGACCATCAACCTACATAAAGTGACCGCCCCCCCAGGCTGAGGGGGCGCTGGACTGGTCTCCTCACTGCAGCTCCACCCTTGTGTCCACAGAGGGCCGTCCTTAGCGTCTCCTAGCTAAAGAACACCTGTGTCACCTGACCACTGTGCATTCAACGATATACCTGATAAAGCAGACTCGCCTCCACCTGAAGCCGGTGGTGCCCCCTGATTGGACAGAACCTGGTCTCAGGAGGTCCAGAAGCTGCTGGAGCCTTAGGACCATCCTGAGCGAGCGGTTAGCCTGGGTTAGCACCGGCGTCCAGTGGGGCAGCTGGTCCACAAACATTTGGCAGCTATGATTTGGCGACTAACCCTACGGCAAAGTGCAAACGTTGGCTGGGAGTTTGGTGACATGGTGTGTTTCCACGTGCATCAGATCCTCCACGTGATGGTCCAGCTCCTGGTCCAGCTCCTGGTCCAGCTCCTGGTCCAACACAACTCAATCAATCACTGGTGTAAAAAAAGCAAGGAGTTACTCTGAAGACCGCCAAGCTTTCTCTCATCAAAGTGCAGCCCCCCAGCGAGAGGACGGGGAGGGGTCCCGGTGGGTCCTGTGGTGGGGTCGGGGGGGTCACAGCCCATAATATACACTCACAGGTGTCACACATTCAAACACAGCTAGCTTAGATGAGCCTGGCCTCCCCCTCCATGTCTGGGGGGAGGTCACACACTCCGGTGAAGTGCAGCTCCTTCCCCTGGCTGCCCCGGGCCTGATGGTGGCCCAGGCCGGGCGAGGCCGGCTGGGCCTGGGGGTCAGGGGAGCCTCCTGGGGGGCTCCCTGCCTGCCGGGCCTTCAGGAAGAGCTCCAGCCTGCGCAGCATCTGCTTGGGGTTCTTTTTGGCAAACAGCTCCACTTCTGAAAGGGTAGAAACACAAACTCACCGTCTGTTCCAATGTAACCCCAGTACGGACCATGTGGTCTGTACTGGGCCCGGCAGCCTCCATGTCCGTCCCTACCACTCTGCTGACCTTTCAGCACGGTCCCGGACTCGGCGATGGTCTTCTGTTGGCCCTTCCACAGCTGGAACAGGTGCAGGAAGGTGGCCACGTAGAACTCGTTCAGGACGCCGACCACCTGCTGCCGGCGGTTGCACTCCCTGAGACACAGACACAGACACAGACGGTCAGCCTCGGGGTGACCCACAACAGCTCGTCACCACCACAGGGTTAGTGGACTCACTTGGACAGGGCTTCCTCTCGCAGCACTTGCAGGGCGATGCGGGTCATGTTGATGGACATCACGCTGAAGGGGAAGTTCTGGAGGACAGAAACGGGGGGTTGAGGAGCAGCAGCAGCACGGAGCCGAGCCCCCCCCAGCTCCATACCTGAGTACGGTGCTGGGACAACCTGTAGATGTCCCGGGCCAGTGGCAGCGTCTCCGGATCCATCACCAGGTATAACGTGTGCATCAGACCCAGAAACCCGGTTCCACGTAGGTCAGTGGCTGGATCGGTACCTGTAGCAGAGTCAGGGAGAGTCTGAGGTCTTGTTGAGGCGGAGAGCTCCAGCCAGCCGTCGCCTCCACCTCAACTCCTGCTCAGCTGGTGGTTAAAGGAACCAGCGGCTTAAACGGGCCCTCTGCTCCCCGTTGGAAGGCTTGGTGGCTCCATGAGGTCTGGGAGCCACAGCGTACCCCTGCCCTGCCTCCATCTGGACCTTCGTTCAGAGGCAGGCCAGAGAACGCAGGGTCCAAACCCCACCGAGCACAGAAGGTCTGGAAAGATCTCGTACCCTGAAACCCGATGTTCTCCCAGTGGGATCCGTAGCGAGGACAATCCAGCCTGCTGCCCAGCAGCCGCTTGTAGATGGTTTGGAGGACTCGCATGTGCACCTTCTGGCTGTTGTCCATCTGACCTACAGACGACACACACGTGCAGCAGGGGTCAGGGTCAGCGTTGGTGGGGCCGGCACGATGAACGCCACACTCACACTGAGCGATGGCGAAGACCAGGTCCCGCTCCTCCACCAGCTCCCTGTGCAGCCGCGGGGGGCCAAACAGGAAGTGAGTGATGGCAGCCAAGCCTGTCCTGCGGACCGTCGGCTGGATGCTCTTCTGCAGGGGAGGAAACGAGGATCTCATCAGTTGCTCCTCAGACGCTCATGAAGAAGAAGAAGCTGCTGCTGCTTCCAGCCACTTCATAGATCCTGAAACATGTTTAGGTCCTCTACATGTTATGGGAGGGTTAGCGGGACTCTGTAAGGGTTCTGAGGAGGACACTTTGATGGCTCAGATCGTCAGTCTCTACAGAGATGCTCGGGGGGGGGGGGGGGTCCAAGGCCAAGCTCAGGCCTCACAGGAGCCGGCTCTAGCGGTCTGGTGAGGTGAGCTGCTGTTCCTGACCAGGAACCTGCTGCCCCACCTCCTCTGGTGCTCTAGCTCCACTCATAAAGCTTCTCCATGAGTGTCCATCCAGGTCCAACAGCCTTGGACTGGACCTCTGTTAGTGAGACAAAGGTGGGTGCACCGTGACCCTCAACCCCTCTGACTGGCTGTCCTCCACTGTGTCCTCCACTGTGTCCTCTACTGTGTCCTCCACTGTGTCCTCTACTGTGTCTCCCTGTGTCCTCCACTGTGTCCTCTACTGTGTCTCCCTGTGTCCTCCACTGTGTCCTCCCTGTGTCCTCCACTTTGTCCTCTACTGTGTCCTACCTGTGTCTCCCTGCATCCTCCCTGTGTCCTCCACTTTGTCCTCTACTGTGTCCTACCTGTGTCTCCCTGTGTCCTCTACTGTGTCCTCTACTGTGTCCTCTATTGTGTCTCCCTGCGTCCTACCTGTGTCCTCCACTGTGTCCTACCTGTGTCTCCCTGCATCCTCCCTGTGTCCTCCACTTTGTCCTCTACTGTGTCCTACCTGTGTCTCCCTGTGTCCTCCACTGTGTCCTCTACTGTGTCCTCTACTGTGTCTCCCTGCGTCCTACCTGTGTCCTCCACTGTGTCCTCCACTGTGTCCTACCTGTGTCTCCCTGTGTCCTCCCTGTGTCCTCCACTGTGTCCTCTACTGTGTCCTCCACTGTGTCCTACCTGTGTCTCCCTGCGTCCTACCTGTGTCCTCCACTGTGTCCTCTACTGTGTCCTCCACTGTGTCCTACCTGTGTCTCCCTGCGTCCTCCCTGTGTCCTCCACTGTGTCCCCCGTGTCCTCCACTGTGTCCTACCTGTGTCTCCCTGCATCCTCCCTGTGTCCTCCACTGTGTCCTCTACTGTGTCCTACCTGTGTCTCCCTGCGTCCTCCACTGTGTCCCCCATGTCCTCCACTGTGTCCCCCCTGTGTCCTCCACTGTGTCCTTCCTGTGTCTCTCTGCGTCCTCCCTGTGTCTTCCACTGTTTCCTACCTGTGTCCTCCACTGTGTCCTCCCTGTGTCCTCCACTGTGTCCTCCACTGTGTCCTCTACTGTGTCCTACCTGCGTCTCCCTGCATCCTCCACTGTGTCCTCTACTGTGTCCCCCGTGTCCTACCTGTGTCTCCCTGCGTCCTCCAGTGTCCCCCGTGTCCTCCACAGTGTCCTCCACTGTGCCTTCCCTGTGTCCCCCCTGTGTCCTCCACTGTGTCCCCCCTGTGTCCTCCACTGTGCCTTCCCTGTGTCCTCCACTATGTCCTACCTGCGTCCTCCCTGTGTCCTCCCTGCGTCCTACCTGCGTCCTCCCTGCGTCCTACCTGCGTCCTCCCTGCGTCCTACCTGTGTCCTCCCTGCGTCCTCCCCGTGTCCTCGTACTTAAGAAGGGCAGCAGCAGTTCTTACCCGCACGTCTCCGAGATCTGTGGTCTGGAAGTACTGCAAGGCTTCGTTGAAAGATATGATTGGTGTTGGGTTCAGGTCCTCGGGGAGAGCTGAGGGACACGATCCAGAGGGGACTCTGTTAGAACCTGAGATCAGTCCAGCCTTTAGCTGGCGTCAGGAGAAACTGCTGACCTGGTTGGATGTTCTCCAGGGCCTCCCACTCCTGCCGGGCCTTCTCCAACTCGGGGTTTTCTTCTGAAAGGATTCAGGCAAATGTTGCTCAGGTGACATCAGAAGCTGCAGGTGTCTCACACATGCAGCAGGTGTTCAGAGGAAACGGGTCAAGACCAGTAAGCCGGTCACACGAGTTAACGAAGAGCAGTAGACAGACATGAGGAAGGTCACCGGGTGGTCTGGGGCCATGAGTTCAGGAACGGTCCTGGAGGTGCTACTAAACCACCAGCTAAAACTGAACTGTCACCAGGTTCTAGAGCAGCTGCCACAGGAGCACCACATTGTGGACACTCCACAGGAGTTACCTGCAGGCTTGGCTTGGCCCCCCCCGGCTGACAGGGTCTGCAGAAGACCGTTCTGCTTCAGCGTGGAGATCTGGAGGAAAGTCACACAAGAGTTTTACAGATCCGCAGCAGATCCGCGGCTGCTCTCCACCTGTGGTGGAGGTGAAGCACCAGAGGGACGGACCGGCAGAGGTGTGAGGGCGGCTGACGGCACCACCGGGTCCCTACCGGCACCACCAGGTACTAGGCCGTTCCTCACCTGAAGAACCAAAGAGGACACCTTCAACTCAAGGCCTACAATGGAAGATCTGAGGCGTGCGTGTGTGTGTGTGTGTGTGTGTGTGGGTGGGTGTGTGTGTGTGGGGGGGGGGCACTCACAGACTTCAGGTTGGAGTGTCCATTGGTGATTTCCTCTAATGGTTTACATTCACAGGATAACTCAGTTGAGCCCTACACACACACAGAGACACACACACACGCACACAGAGACACACACACACACACACACACACACACACACACACACACACACACACACACACACACACACAGTGTTGGGGAAGGTCCGGCAGGAGAACTGAGACCATCTCAGGTGCAGTAACCAAACCTCTGTGCCAGATGTGACATCAGCGCCTTCTTCCATTGCACATGTGTTGGTGGGCTAGACGGCTCCTGGTAGTGGCCCCCACAGGCTCCTGGTAGTGGCCCCCACAGGCTCCTGGTAGTGGCCCCCACAGGCTCCTGGTAGTGGCCCCCACAGGCTCCTGGTAGTGGCCTCCAGAGGCTCCTGCAGTCATGGACCACAATGTGGTGCTGGAAGGACCTCCATGATTTACTCTACTGCACACCTGGAGCCAGCGTACACGTCTATCTTCTTCTCTTCTTTTTAAGGGTCAAAGTCGGGCCAGGGTCTGATCCTGGAGCAGGTGCTAGTCTAGAGGTGGAGGAGGGGTGACCAGTCAACACACACAACCCATGGAATCTGGCTGCTCTCCTCCACGGGTCAGCCTGGCGGGTGTGTTCACTCCTCTAGGCTTGAGAAGGTCACGGCTTGAGAAGGTCATTCCACTGCCACCAAGGAGAGGTTCAGGAGAGGGTCAGGAGAGGTTCAGGAGAGGTTCAGGAGAGGTTCAGGAGCTCCACCTGCAGCACTCCTGCCCCAACCCCTCGGGAGAGGACTCGGGAAGGCACATTCACGGAAAGCTGCAGTCTCCTGGAGAAGGAGAACAAATGATCACTGCCATGAAGGAACACCAATAAAAGGAGGGTTGACTGGACGTAGGCTGGTTCCTGACCGTCCCAGGAACATGAGCAGGAACCCAACCTGTCCAGCCAGCCCCAGTCCAGCTCCCTGTCTCTGGGGCGGTTCTTGGCTAGGCTGACATCTCCCCTCCTCACTGGGGGAACCCGAGCTACCTGCAGCCCACAGAACCGACGCAGGTCCTGCAGCAGCTCCAGCAGAACACAGACCAGCACAGTAGGTGCAGGGACCACAGGAGCACCAGAACCCAGCAGCAGGTACACGAGGAAGAACCCTGCCCACGTTCTGCAGAGTGCCCTCCAGCTGGTGTCCATCAGAACCAGCCTCCATGAGGGCAGACAGCCACAGAGGAGGTCTGTGCTGGCAGCCTGGCACCGTGCAGTCCAAATGGCAGCAAACAGAACCAGCACGGGAGAAGCCTGGCAGTACAGCACTGACGGTCTGTGGGTCCGACTGGCCTCCAGACGGATCTGCTAGCGAGGCGAGACCCTCACACCCTTTGATGGATCATGTGGGCCCTGGGTCTGTTCTCATCACAACTCCCAGTTCTGGGAAGACCAAGGCCTCGATGTCACCCCCACACCCGAGTCGGATCCAGAACGGTGACCCAGAACATCAAGTATCTGGGTGTCCACTGCTGCCATGAACACCACAGACATCTAGAAGATGCCCGAAGCAAAGGTTGGCAGAACATTCCCCGGGGGACCATCAGGCACCTCTTCAGAAGAATGTGGCGCGCGAGGACGTTGCCTAGCTTTCGCAACACCCTTCATTCTGCGGCGCGTGCTGGAGCCGTCTTTCATCTCTGCGCCTTGATGTCTCTCATCACTGATGCTTAATGGCGGAACATCAGGACACACCGACGTGGGTCGGCCCCGGGGCTCCTCGGACCGCTGTCAGTCGGACCTTTAGCACCAATGGCCACTTTAACATCGGGATGAGCCCGTTTGCTGACGGTGTTTGAAGGAAACAAGCACCGACAGACATGTCGGCTAGCGACCCGGAGTCCCAAACACGCAGCTAAGGCTTCTCCTGAAGCTAACGAAGCAGCGCCTACGCACAACCGAGCAGAACCGTCCAGAACCGAGTCCTGGAGATCATCTACTTGAGACCTCGGCTACACACAAACCCCTCAGCTGTCAAGCTAGCGGGCTAGTCCATACAACTGGATACGAGCCGCTCAAATGGAGCGCATATAAACGTACACGCGTATAAAACCGCGCACACCCGCACGCACTGGCCAGTGTGTTCATCGTGTACGGTGCATATAAAATAAAAATACCTGTTTCTGACTGCTTCTCCTTCCAATCTCAGCCTCCCTTCCCCCGTCCGCTGGACACGGTAATTTCCGGGTGCATCTTGGGAATTGTAGTTTCCTGTGTCGAACATCTCCATTACGTCATTCCTCTGAGGCGAGTGAGCAAGGAACATGCGACCTCTCTCTCTCTCTCTCTCGTGCGTGTGCGTGTGCGTGTATATATGTACAACATTTGTAATAAGTTGAATATGACTCTTTGCAGGTTTGTCACTAGGTCTTTATTTTCATATGACGGAGGGATTTAACATCAACAACAGTTTCGTTTCTTTCCCATTGAAATCACGTTAAAGACATAAATATCAGCCACATTTGAGCACTTTGTTGCCCTGATGGATAATCAGTATGAATAAATAAAACACCCACAAAAAGCACAACTTGACAGCAGAAGGACAGAATCCCTTTGATCTTGCTGATCATGTGGACCAACCTAGGGGACAACCAAGACCTTTCTCTGACCAGCATCCCCGTCATCTTAAACCGCTTGAAACATCTGGATTTTCTAATGCAGACAGATTTCTATGAGTTAATAGCGAGCAGGATGCTGAGCACAGTGTTGGAGTGTTGGTTCAGCAGACGGGAGCCGTCTCCAGGGAAACGCTGTTAGCCATTCGTTGCCTGAGGTGCTGAGCAAAGTCCACCTGGGTCTGTGAGAGCACCTTGTTTATGATTGTTTTGGGGATCCAGCCCTGCGGACAGCAGGAGCACACGAGCAGAATGATCAGATAAAGGAACTGTGTGAAGGAGAGGCCGTGCAACTCGTACCTTTAGATCTATGTTGAGCAACCAGGTAAACTGCGTCTTATTTGGGTCTTCGGAACAAGGCTTCATGACTATACAGGTGGGCCCGTTCTCCGCTCTGGAACATACCCGGTGCAACCCTTACTGGTCCGTTTTAGAGGGGTTAAACTGTGGTTGGATGTGAACACGCCTACCTGATCATGCTCTTCTGCTCGGGCATCTTCGGGTGCTGCGTGGACGTCCCAGCCAGGAAGCAGGTGGAGCCTCGACGCTTAGCACAGCGCACGCTGACAAAGTCTCGCGCTCCCACCACGTTCCCGGGTGTGTCGGCAGAAATCTCATGGGTGACCATTGTCTCTGGACCAATCCTCTGAAGGATCTGTGGGTGGAGGAGTTTTCTTTCAGGGAAAAGGAAAGTGGTGACCCCATCTTTTGGATTTGAACCAAACCATTAATCAATCAATCAATAGTCTTCCCCTCAAGAACAATCACAGTTTCTGATGGGCCAAGAAGGGTTCCAGCCCCAAGAAAACATGGAAGAGGATCTGGCAGTGGGGCCGGTGCCAGAACACCTTCAGGGCACGGCCGTGGTACCCTTGAGCAAGGCACCCAACCAACAAATGCCCAAACAGTATAAGGCCCTTCGATGAACTGGCGACCCTCCTCGGGATGAAGCAGTTAAGAAGACGAGAACATACAATAATTTGGGGAGTTTTTGACAGTAGATGTCCCAGGATGGGTCAACCACAGGGGGCTTTTGCGTGATCGTGCCTCTGACCTTCACTTGTTTGACGTGAGGGTTCCATTCCCCCATTTGCTCCATGTTTCCCACCAGTTCTTCATAAAGGCTGTGAAGATGTTGCTCCAGAACCACTTCCAACTTGAAGACCTTCCCAATGTCAGGTATCGTCTTACTCAGGACCTTGTCCCCATTGGCCTGAAGGACATTGGACAAGACCAGCTGAAATTCTTCCTTCAATCAGGACTATTTAACATGAAGTTAGGTGCATATTTGCCAACCGGTGTTGTTGGATATTCAAAACAGACATTTGTGTGTGTGTGTGTGTGTGTGTGTGTGTGCTCACCGCCACAGTCTCAACAGTCCACCCTTCCTGGTCACTGAGGATGACGATGGCCCTCTGCAGGGCTTCCTCCCCTTGTCTCACGTAGCTCAGCTCTTCCTTGGAGAACGTCTCTTCCTTAATAGAACCTATTGAAATAAAGCAGGTCGAGCAGCTGCAAACACCCACCGTCACCCTGAGCTGATGGTCCCAGGACTCACCGAGGAGAGAACTTCTTCTGTGCACATGACTGATCCAGTTGCTGTGGCCCGAGTCTGTCAGCCTGTTCAGCTCCTGGTGGATGGCCACCATGGCGTTCTTCCTCAAACCTGAGAGGAACACTTCCAGAGTCACCTCACAGGAACGCTGCATTCATCCTGCCAGGCACCTCTGTTGAGGGCCACACGCTAGCGATCTGGGTTGATTCTGGATTAGGTGGAGCCGCCAGATAAACATCCCTAAACTCACTCTCAGTTACATCAAGCATGATCACCCTAGCCAGAAATTAGGGTGATGTCATGCAAACAGGAATATTAGCCCGTGTTTCTACTGAGAATGATGTTTTTAGCATCAAACAAGAGGTTGGATCAGCAGAAACAATATCATTTACTGTTAACGGTGCTGTTCCACATGGTGTAGACACAGTCCTGCCCTCATTTCATGGCTGTGCTGGGCTAGAGGTCAGGGGTCAGGGTTAGGACTGGCACCGTGCCTAGCTAAGGTCTGGACGTGCAACATTACCAGGCAGCTTATACGCAACCCAAAACCCAACATAAAACCCAACGTTTACACGTAAAACTGAACAATCGAAGAAATCATCAACGTAAAATAACGATAGGCTGAAGGACTTCAGAGAAAGACTGTCTTCGGCTGTCCCATCACGACTCATCAAGTCCTCTGAGGCGGTCCGTGGCCTTTCTGAGCCAAACTGTTGCCCCGTTCAGCCCAACACAAGTGCTGAGCAGCAGAGAGCCCAAGCTAAGGTGAACGTCCACTCACCTGTCATGTTCCTCATATGACGGTACGAGATGCCAGCGCACAGTTTAAAGGTTGCAGGCAGCATTTTGGGTTGCAGGAGGAGGTAAAAGCACTGGAATCGCTCGAGTCAGAGCTGGATTTCTGCCTGTTGACTTTTCACAGCCTCTATATATGAGAGCAGAGCTACAAGGCTGCGGCGCTATCACCCCCCCCCCCGCCCCCCGCCCGGTGAAGTGGCCCTGTCACCAAGGTCGACTGACAGACAGCGAGAATGCCTCACACTCTCACAGACATGGTATCAGATAACGTTCAGTGCTCAGGACCAGGTTGGACATGTCCCGGCTGAGTCATGTGTCCCATCTCAGAGCCTTGACACAGTTGTTCCAGCTTATGATTGATATCTGTTGTTATCAGCACTTCCTAATATTGTTCCGTTTGCCCCACAAAACTCCAAGAAACAAGCACCCAAACCAAACCCAGAACCTTGGAGTCCAAACACACATGTTAGGAGTGTTCGCTGTGTTGGGGGCAGGTTCTTATTTACACTCTCGTGTATATTCCAATCAGCTTTATCACTCCAAATATTCTAAAAGATTGCAGTCGGCAGCACCAACCACCACAGAAGTGGGAAGGATGGTTTCCACTGGGGTAAACCGGTGACACGGGGCATCTGGCCACATGTTCCAGTCAGTTAGTAGCAAGCTGACTTCAGGTGGGAGTGGGTTAGGGTTAGGGTCAGGGTCAGGGTCAGGGTCAGGGTCAGGGTTAGGGTTAGGGTTAGGGTTAGAGGGTTAGGGTTAGGGTTAAGGGTTAGGGTTAGGGGGTTAGGGTTAGGGTTAGGGTTAGGTGACCAATGCCAAAAAACAGGAGCCAAAGGGCAGACATGGACTCATAGGCCAGTTCTATTGGAAGAACTAAAACAATCCAAAAAGTAGTTCTGGAGGCCAGGGCTGAAGGGACCTGGTGCACCAGGTGGGCCAGGATTGATCAAAGAGGAACAGAGTGAACAGAAGTGAGGTAGGCAGATCTGAGCAAACCAGACCAGCAAAAACGTCAGTTTATTTAACGAGAGCCAAACGTTACCACAGCGTGGTCGACCACAATCTGGTGGAGAAGGTGGCCCTAACCCTAACTAACCCTAACCCCAACTAACCCTAACCCTAACTAACCCTAATGAGAGGTGAGTGTGGAGAGAGCAAATGGGTCCGACGGAGGTGCAGGTGTCCCATTAGGAGACAGGTTGGAGACATTGCAGGTGGAATTGTCCATCGTGCCTTGATTGGGAGGATAAAGCCAACTGGAAGTGGTCCGTCCCTGAGGGACCCCTGAGGGACCCCTGTGGCCTCGTGGTTCTGGGACACATTTAAATCACTTTTGGATCTTAAAAGTCAGGGATGAAGTCAGAGCTTTAATGAAATCAACAGAAAAGCAGAGTTATTCCCAATAACATGTCCCTACAGTAATCCCTGACACCTTATCAGAACACTTCCATGTTTTCACAACCTTCATCTAAAAATTCCCACGTATCTAACGGCAACAGCGCCTCAGCCAGCTCCACGTCAGACGCGTGTCCAGGGCCACCAGGGCGGCTGGCAGAGCCGCGGGGGGGCAGCAGGCCATCAGATGGGGGGAGAGGGAAAACAGATGGTGCCTCATGGATGTCAGAGACAAACCCCGGTCGCCTTAAACTGCGACCCTTCGTCCCCGGGAAGCTTCATCACTCTTCCACTCGGGTTGTTGGAGTTGATGGTGATGAGAAAGTGACTGAGGTTCTGCAGGATGTTGACATGAGGAGATGAAGCGTTAGCAGCTCTCATCCACTGGTTCTTCCTCACCTTCGCTCTGCTGACTGTTGCAAAGCTGAACTCAGGCTGCAGGACGATCGTCGCTTATGAGTCAGGAGAGGAGGAAATAAAGGAAAGAACAAAATGCCCGACAGTCCTGAAGCCACGCTCCTGTCAGGGGCTCAACTGAGGAACCTTTCAGGAGACGCTCGAACCAGCCGGCCAAAGTTCATCTAACCAGTCATTCAGGTCCTGCAGACTCTCAGTGGGGGGAGCTGGAAGCTGGTGGAAGTGGGGCTCCAACTCGCAACCTTTTTGCTGTAAGGCCACAGTGCTAACCACTAGTTATAGTGCACGCGCATACACACACACACACACACACACACACTTCCTGCTCTGCTATTAACAACAGTCGTGGAGAAGCTGGAGGAATAAGGAGGAAACGGCAGGAGACGACTCGCTCTAGAGTTTATTGGGACTGGAAGGACAGAGGTTAGCTTTGGCTTCCACATGCACTCCTTACATGAAGGTGCCCCCCCCCACCCCTTCCGAGTTGGGTCTCGATCGTGTTCTTGGTGAATCTGACGACTGTAGAAGAAACCAAGTGCTTCAGATCATGCTAAAAAGGAGGCACTTCTGTCTGAAAATGGCTGGTTCCAATGTTACTGAATGCTCGGACCAGCTGTCAGGACCTGACCAGGACCTGACCAGGACCTGACCAGGACATTCTTAAGGACAACGAGGCCTTTTGGCTGTGCTGCTGCAAGAAGGTCACTTCTTCGTTTGGTTGGTCTTTTCTGGCTCCTCAGGCACCTTCCTGCACCTCATCTCCAGGAGGATACACCTACATGACCATGAAGACCCCGTTAGGACACAAAACACCAGGAAGAACCCTCGGACACGTGAGGCATTTAGAAGAGCTGCGGTGGAACCTGGACGTGTGGTGAAGATGGAAGGTTTTCTGGTGAAGATGAAGCACAAGTGTGACCGGAACAATGACAGGAAGTGGCATCCAACAACAAAATGCCACAATCTCCTCAAACTGAAGGAAGCCGGTTCTGTTCCCGACAGCCTCTTAATTCAGACTCCACCTCAGGTCAGGGAGAAAGGATGACGTAAACCCAGGAACGTGTCCGGGAACGATGGGAGGAGCTAGAGAGATGTCCATTCTGACACCTTTCCATGCAGCCAAACACAACGTGATTGTGTGTTGTCGGAGACGTCTGCGGGCTCAGATCCAGCAGGCTCCAGCACTCAGAACCTCTTGGGGGTAGCAACCTTCAGGAGAGCAACATGACGACGCCAGGCACCTGAAATGTCATCTTTGGCCTGAGTATGTGGAAAAAAACTGCACATTTGAGCTTGAGGTGATGGTTTGTGAATGTTTGGGAGTTTTATGAGGTACGTTAGCTGGAAATATCCCCAAAGAAAAGGTGGTCAGAGACGCCAGGAAGAGCGACGAGCTGGAAACGAGAGCGCCTCCACCGCTCTTCCTGGGGTCAGAGCCTCTGGTCTTCAGCCCGTCCGTCCTGAGGAGATCAGAGTCTGCTTTATTCAAAACCTCTGTGAAACGCTGAGGCCTGGATCACAGGCCCGGAAGGCCCTCGCAGCTTCTTCTGTGTGTGTGTGTGTGTGTGTGTGTACATGATGCAGGGTTTCTTCTGTGGCTCCCATTCGGTCACTGTTCCACTAGGGGGCAGAGTTGGACATGGAGTCCACAGAGTGCACGCTGGAAGACTGCAAACGGCTGTGGGCTATGGACGCCTCTGGCTGCTGCAACAGCGAGACAGAGTGTGAGTTCCTTCATTTGGTGCGTTCTTTATGTGTGTGTGTGTGCGTGTGTGTGTGGACTCACATGCCTCCTGAAGATCCTGTCCAGCAGGCTGCGTCTGGGCAGCTCTGGTGGGTGGTCCCAGTCCAGATCCGGAGGCCGTGAGCCTTGAGGCCCAAACAGATTCAAATCTCTGAAACACTCTGTTTCAATCATCTGCAGGAGGAGCAGAGGAGAGGAGGGAAAAGGCTCCTGCTGATGAGACTCCTCACGTCTCTGTAACGCTGTGATGATAATACACACACCTCGTTCTGCCATGGGATGGAAACGCTGCCTGTAGCAAATTTAGCGTAGAAGTCGGTGTCGGTCTGGTCCAGGTTGACCCCTTTAACGGTGGAGAATTGCTCAATGTCCAACACATCCTTGCAGTACACTGCTCGAGGCTGGGAGGGCAAAAGACACGACCGTCTCAGCACCTCAGTTAGCATCACTCGTTAGCATCACCCTGGCGTTCAGGACTTAATGTCAGAGAGGAGAGAAAAAGACTCACGTCCGGCACAAAGGGAGGCTCGACTATTCCAGCCTCCAGCCTCTTAAAGTTGATGTTTCTGAAAAACGACTGGGCCACGACGCCCGAGGCTCCGTCCAGCAGGCAGCCCAGCCGCCGCTTTGGGTCTTTGTTCAGCAGCTGAGTGAGCGGCAACACACACACACACACACACACACACACACACACACACACACACACACGTTAGCTCATCTGAATTCAGGGTGTGTCAGTAACTTTAACAGTCAGCGTTGGTGAAAACGTTGCTTTGACATCATGTCATGTGTAGCGTTAGCATGACTCAGCACGTTTCCCTGGAGTCGAGCGGCCAGTTCTGATTGATATCGTGTCATGTGTAGCGTTAGCATGACTCAACACGTTTCCCTGGAGTCGAGCGGCCAGTTCTGATTGATATTGTGTCATGTGTAGCGTTAGCATGACTCAACACGTTTCCCTGGAGTTGAGCGGCCAGTTCTGATCATATTTGTGCTTACATAAACAAAGAGAAAGCTGCTTTTTGGATCTGTGACGACACCATCAAGGTGCTCCTGACGGCGCCGTCGAGGAGCTCCTGACGGCGCCGTCGAGGAGCTCCTGACGGCGCCGTCGAGGAGCTCCTGACGGCGCCGTCTTCAGGTCTTTATTCTTCCTTATTTTGCCACCTGTTAAAACGAGGGTCCTCTCACAGGATCCGAGTTCCGTGGGTAGCAAAACTGGGATTCTCAAAACTGGGACAAACACTGAAGTCAGATCAGAGAACTGGGACCCTCGTGTCCATGGAAACGCACTGAACGTCCTTATTTTGCCTGGCCAACACCATATTAAAGAGCAGCTGATGTTGAGCCGCGGTTCCATGGGTGCTGACCAGTCGACAGATGGCCTTGGTGTCCTCAGTAAACTTGTCATCATAATCCTCCTCCTCCTCGTGCACCCTGCGCTCCACCTCCTCGCGCTTCACGCGCTCCTTGCGGGCACGGAAGGGCGAGCGTCCGGCCGTCATCTCATAGATGAGACAGCCCAGCCCCCACCAGTCAGGGCTCATGCTGTACCTCTCGTTGCAGATCACCTCTGGAGCTGAAACACATGGAGGCAGCTGTTCTGGATCTGGTTGATCATGAAGGACTCCCGTGATGATGATCGCAGGATCTCACCCATGTAGCCCACAGTGCCCACCCTGCCTCTGATCAGCTCCCCAGCAGGTACTTTGATGGCCAAGCCCAGGTCAGAGATGCGGATGTTTCCTGGAGGAAAGCACGAGTCAGCACTTTCTCATTGATGGCTGTTGTGTGGGAAACACTCAGAACCACAGAGGAAACATCAGGACTCACCATTGTCATCTAAGAGGATGTTCTCTGGTTTCAGATCCCTGAAGAAGAGACAAGAAGCCTGAACATATACATCCACTATACATCATCACTTCCCCTTTAAGGAATGCTCACCAACTGTGGAACATCTACTATCTATGGATTAAGAACCCTATGGATGGTCTCCATGGTTTAGGCAGAAAGCCACAATGAGGAGATCTGAAGATGTGCCTCTTCCACCAGCGCTACGTCCATGAGCATTGTTGTTGATGTGCATCTACTGGCCCTGACCGTCCCAGAGAGGATCCCTAACCTCAACAGAACATGGAACATGCTTGTGGACATGCCTCATACATGGTTTAGTGTGAACTCTACTCTAGCACATACCACATTTTACATTTATCTACAAACCACCTACAGAAGAGCAAAACAGAGAAGAGAACTTGTTTTTAGGACCTTCTATTCAAAGTCCAAATCAATAATCAGGCAGCTGAAGCACCTTTGAGACCTTTGAGACCACCAGCTCCAACACACTGATGAGGGACACGCACACACAGTGGGACCGTCCAACCCCCCACCACCAACAGTCTCCTTGGACCAGGCACACAGAACCCTGGAGATGACCAGAACTGACTCCAACGTCACAGTCAGGCTCAACGGTCAAATACTGGGACATTCCCAATGGAAAAATGCTGGAATGCTGATGGTTGGCAACAAGACCATCTGGTACAGAAAGAAAGATCTGGAAAGAACCGACTCTTAATTCCCGACTAGTCCTGGAGCCACCCCCTGTTCACGGACGGGGGAAAAAGGGCCCACTGGAGGGAGGTGGTGATGAAGGAGTAGCGACCTCACTGTTCTTCCTGGAGCTTGAGGTGGAGCGGGTGAGAGACTTCGAATATGAGCGTCCACGTGAATGAGGACCTAGCCTGGACACTCGACACCACGGCACGTCATGTGACATCCTCAGTAGCGCCTCCAGCTGCGTTAATGACAGCTGCCTGGAGTTGCATCACCATGTGATACAGCAGCACCGCTGATGTGAACCTTCAGTCACCACCCAAAGTTCATGACCCTCGGTGAGGATGGGAGCATAGACTGACCCGGTCAGGCCCACCGATCACGTGACTGAGTGGGCTGCACCATCCGCCTGCCAATCTCAAGCTCCATCATTCCCTCACTTGTGAACAAGAGCCTGAGATACTTCAATTGAGACAGGACCTCTTCACCAACCCCAAGAGGCAAGCCAGCCTTCTCCAGTCCAGAACAAGGGCCTTGGATTTGGAGGTGCTGGTTCTTGCTCCATATTCAGCTGCAAGCCACCCCAGTACAGGTTAAAAGTCCTGGCTTGATGAGGAAAACAGGACATCATTTGCAAAAAGAAGAGATGAAATCACGTGGTTCTAAAATTGGACTCTGGCCCCTGGCTACACCTAGAAATTCCATCCATAAAAGTTATGAAGTGAAGTGGTGAAAAAGGCCAGCCAGGTCGAAGTCCAACATGTAGATGGATCTGACTTACTGCCGACAACCAACAGCGAGATTGTGGTAGCCAGGGTGGATTTGCCCGCCCCGATGCCTTGCCTTTGAGGAGCTTGCTAACTACCCTAATGCACTTTGGTTTGGGTGGCAGGTCAGAGGAATTGAGGAGTAGAAGTGTTCCTTCCAACGTCCCCAGTTGAGGCTAACAGCTCCCCACCCACACCGTCAACATTATTGGCAGACCACTGTCAGAGGTTTTCGAGTCCAACCTATAGTCCTTCTCCACTGCCTCACTGAACTCCTCGGAGACTTGGGTCTTGGTCTCCAGGACAGCCTGGGCCATGGCTAGCCTGGCCTGGCCTGCCTGTACTCGTCAGCTGCTTCAGGAGTTGACGATTCCTTACGTCCAGTGTCCACCGCTGATTTGGGAGACCTTGCATCCATAGCTCCAAACTGCTGAGGCAGATAACATGTTCCACTCTGGCTCAAAGTCCCCCCCGAAGGTCAATGTCCCAGATCCCCTCAGAATCTGGCAGAAGGAGGGCTCAGCCAGACATTTCCAACAGAACCTCACAATAATCTTGGGTCCACCAGGTATTCCTCCCCAGCGGACCCAACTCACCACCAGGTGGTAATCAGTGTCCAAGACAGGTGGCTGGAGATCAGATTAAGCAAAAACAAAGTCAATCATTGACCTCTGGCTTGTGTTGACATTTTAAGATGAACCCAACTGGCAGAAACTCGACCACAGAGACCCAACCACAACCCTGCAAGCCCCAACCCTAGAGCTGGCTCCAGAGAGATGGTACTGCCAAGCCGAGCTCAAGAACCTCAGCCTGGCTCATCGCCTAGGACCTGGGACACCCTACTTGGGGTAAAATGACCCCCAGACAACAAAGCTCCTTGGTTCAATTGGGTGCATAAACCCTTCCACCACAATAAGGTGGTGTTTAAAGGGGGGGTAGCTCCTTCATATTTATCCTGTATTTGGAGTTGTTTTTACTCTTTCTTCTTACCACCTTGATTTGTGTTATTGAGGGCAAATAAGACATTTCCTTGTGCAGGAATCATGGAAATGAAATCAAAAGTCACCTATAGACAATTGATTCCCTGTGCAAGTGTTCCAGGCCACAGCAGATCTGAGCCGCGTAGAACTGGACCCTCTCTCTGTCAAAGCCAGGGGTGCCCATGTTGTAGATGTGGAACTTCAGGTCTCCACCATTCATGATGGTCAGCACCAGACAGAGAGCATCTTTGGTCTCATAGGTATATGCTAAGCTCACCTGTGAGATGAGAAGAAGGAGGGGTGGACTGAGGAACCCAGCAGGAACTACTGCAGAACGCAGGTAGGTACTCACAACAAATCTGCTGTTGACGTTTTCCAAGATCACTTTTTCGTTGAGAGCCATAGATTCTCCTTTCCTTTTCTTTATCCTCTTCTTCTCCAGCTTCTTGCAGGCATACATCTTTCCTGTAGCTCTCACCTGACAAGCACACACCTGCAGCACACGTGCATCTGGTCACTGCAGCTTTCTAGCATCAACCTGCATCACGGCTTCATGACCTTACCTCTCCGAATCCTCCCTTCCCTAGAACTCGGTACTGCCTGAAGGTATCTTTGGTGACGGGTTGCCTGGCAGACCACAGAAGCAGAAAAATCCATAAAAGCTCTAAGCATCGCCAACCGGATCAGTCAGCCGGTGTTGGAACTGGATTCAAGGTCCTTTTGTTTGTCTCATTATTATCATCATCATCATCATCATTTCCATGATTTCTTATGCTTTTTTAACCCCTGAAGATTTGAAGTGTGTTGAAAACAGCCAGGAGCAGGAAATGAGCAGGTGCTTGTTCCTCAGCTGCCGGTAGCATGTGGTACTTTAGCTAGCAGCTCTTGCACAGGCGCTTCTCTCACCTCTCCAGCATCTTCCACTGCAGGAAGCGGTCGAAGAACATGCTGTTCTGGTAATCAGCAAACGGAGCTCCGCGCAAGTACTCGTGGACGGCCCTGAGCCAGAACACAACATCAGCAGTGCCATGTGCACGTGGACGGCCAGAGGTTAAGGCAGGGGAGAAGAGCACGGGTGGACGGGACACTCACGTGCGACAGGTGCTGAAGATCTCCCTACGTGGACTTCGCTCGAGATCCCGCCGGCACTGGTCTGCAAACACCTCAACAACGTTGACATGCTGAGGGGACTTCGTCACACACAGACATTTACAGGCACAGAGGAGTCACACGTCAGCATCGCACCACAGGCAAACACGCACAGCCTGAAGTTAGGGGACAGCTTGACTCCTGATTGGGTCCTACAGGTAACAGGCGCTGCCTCATTTAGCGCCTCCTTGGTTACAGATGAAATGCTCTGGCTTTGATCTTTGAAGAGAAAAACCTACTTGTTTTGACAGAAAGGTCTTGATGATCTTGTCCCCCTGGTTCCTTCTTTTTTCGTCAGGTGTGACCTCGTAGTCTTCCTGGACAACAACAGGATCACACTGTTGTCAGCTGTCCTCGAACAGGACAAACAGGTGAACATCAACGACATCTGTGTTCCACCTCCGCGCTCACAGATGAATATTTAACTGCATTCATCAGAACTCCTCCACAGGTGAAACGATGCTTTCAAATCTTTGACTGTTGGCAGACGCTTGAATGCATCCCTTTTATTTAACTTATATTTATAACCAGGTTAACTGTAATTATTAGACCATCACCTCATCTCAACCAGGTTAACTGTAATTATTAGACCATCACCTCATCTCAACCAGGTTAACTGTAATTATTAGACCATCACCTCATCTCAACCAGGTTAACTGTAATTATTAGACCATCACCTCATCTCAACCAGGTTAACTGTAATTATTAGACCATCACCTCATCTCAACCAGGTTAACTGTAATTACTAGACCATCACCTCATCTCAACCAGGTTAACTGTAATTATTAGACCATCACCTCATCTCAACCAGGTTAACTGTAATTATTAGACCATCACCTCATCTCAACCAGGTTAACTGTAATTATTAGACCATCACCTCATCTCAACCAGGTTAACTGTAATTATTAGACCATCACCTCATCTCAACCAGGTTAACTGTAATTATTAGATCATCACCTCATCCTAACCAGGTTAACTGTAATTATTAGACCATCACCTCATCTCAACCAGGTTAACTGTAATTATTAGACCATCACCTCATCTCAACCAGGTTAACTGTAATTACTAGACCATCACCTCATCTCAACCAGGTTAACTGTAATTATTAGACCATCACCTCATCTCAACCAGGTTAACTGTAATTACTAGACCATCACCTCATCTCAACCAGGTTAACTGTAATTACTAGACCATCACCTCATCTCAACCAGGTTAACTGTAATTACTAGACCATCACCTCATCTCAACCAGGTTAACTAATTACTAGACCATCACCTCATCTCAACCAGGTTAACTGTAATTACTAGGCCATCATCTCATCTCAACCAGGTTAACTGTAATTCTTAGACCATCACCTGATCCCAACCAGGTTAACTGTAATTATTAGACCATCACCTCATCTCAACCAGGTTAACTGTAATTACTAGACCATCACCTCATCTCAACCAGGTTAACTGTAATTATTAGATCATCACCTCATCTCAACCAGGTTAACTGTAATTACTAGACCATCACCTCATCTCAACCAGGTTAACTGTAATTACTAGACCATCACCTCATCTCAACCAGGTTAACTGTAATTACTAGACCATCATCTCATCTCAACCAGGTTAACTGTAATTATTAGACCATCACCTCATCTCAACCAGGTTAACTGTAATTACTAGCCCATCACCTGATCCCAACCAGGTTAACTGTAATTACTAGACCATCACCTCATCTCAACCAGGTTAACTGTAATTACTAGACCATCACCTGATCCCAACCAGGTTGACTGTAATTACTAGACCATCACCTCATCTCAACCAGGTTAACTGTAATTATTAGACCATCACCTCATCTCAACCAGGTTGACTGTAATTACTAGACCATCACCTCATCTCAACCAGGTTAACTGTAATTACTAGACCATCATCTCATCTCAACCAGGTTGACTGTAATTACTAGACCATCACCTCATCTCAACCAGGTTAACTGTAATTACTAGACCATCACCTCATCTCAACCAGGTTAACTGTAATTACTAGACCATCACCTCATCTCAACCAGGTTAACTGTAAAAATAACCAGTCTCTGTTTGGACTGGTCAGGGTTGTGGGACAGTTGGTGAAAGACAAGGACGGAGGTCCAGGTGTGCAGGGCTGAGGCTGTGATGGTGCCCTGGTGGCTCCCCTAGGCGTCCTCCTGCCACCGTTCCCACTGCCCCCCCCCTGAGGAGGAACGTTAGAGTGAAGCGTGTGTGTGCGTGTGTGTGCGTGTGTGTGCAGCTGTGTGTGCAGCTGTGTGTGCAGCTGTGTGCAGCTGTGTGCAGCTGTGTGTGCAGCTGTGTGTGCAGCTGTGTGTGCGTGCGTGTGTGCAGCTGTGTGTGCGTGCGTGTGTGTGCAGCTGTGTGCTGTGTGCTGTGTGTGTGTGTGCAGCTGTGTGTGCAGCTGTGTGCAGCTGTGTGTGCGTGTGTGTGTGCAGCTGTGTGCTGTGTGTGCAGCTGTGTGCAGCTGTGTGCAGCTGTGTGTGTGTGTGTGTGTGTGCAGCTGTGTGTGCAGCTGTGTGCAGCTGTGTGCAGCTGTGTGTGTGTGTGTGTGTGCAGCTGTGTGTGCAGCTGTGTGCAGCTGTGTGTGCGTGTGTGTGTGTGCAGCTGTGTGTGCAGCTGTGTGCAGCTGTGTGTGCGTGTGTGTGTGTGCAGCTGTGTGTGCAGCTGTGTGTGCAGCTGTGTGTGCGTGTGTGTGTGCAGCTGTGTGCAGCGTGTGTGTGCAGCTGTGTGTGCAGCTGTGTGCAGCTGTGTGTGCGTGTTGTGTGTGCAAGCTGTGTGCTGGGTGTGCGCGTGTGCAGCTGTGTTGCAGCTGTGTGTGGCAGCTGGTGTGTGCAGCTTGTGTGCAGCTGTTGGTGTTGTGTGTGTGCAGCTGTGTGTGCAGCTGTGTGTGCAGCTGTGTGCTGTGTGTGTGTGTGCAGCTGTGTGTGCAGCTGTGTGCAGCTGTGTGTGTGTGTGTGTGTGCAGCTGTGTGTGTGTGTGTGTGCAGCTGTGTGCAGCTGTGTGTGTGTGTGTGTGTGCAGCTGTGTGCAGCTGTGTGTGCGTGTGTGTGTGCAGCTGTGTGTGCGTGTGTGTGTGTGCA
This sequence comes from Takifugu rubripes, assembly GCF_901000725.2. Lineage (NCBI taxonomy): Eukaryota > Metazoa > Chordata > Actinopteri > Tetraodontiformes > Tetraodontidae > Takifugu > Takifugu rubripes. The sequence goes on from NC_042305.1 coordinate 409,380, forward strand.
GCTGATCGTACCATCGCGTCCAGCAGCTGGATGCAGAGATCCAGGTTCACCCTGGTCTCACAGAACAGCCGGAAGAGAAGCCGTCCGATTGGCTGCCTCTCACAGACGCTGAGGTAGCTCCTGTCTGGAGACACACACCTGTCACAATGTGGGCAACACACACACACACACGCACACACACACACACACACACACACACCAATGCTGTTCCGCAGCTCCGCACACTGGCTTATATGGGGGAAACGAAGGATCTCTTTCCATTTTTTGCTCCTCCCTTTCCGCTTTCCTCCCCCACCTGTGGGGTGAGACAAGAACAACGCTGTGATAAAGTTCTTCACTTTTCAAGGTTATTTCTTTCAGGGGTGAAGAAGAGTCAGCCCAGGGTCCAGAGGCCTTCATGAAGAGGTTTCTAACACTCTTTCCCATTCAGTGTGTGTGTACACGGACATGTGTGTGTGTGCAGTCATAGTTGGGTGTGTGGAGAATGGACAGGAGGAGGAATACAGGGACCTTGGGGAGAGTTTTGGTAGGTGGAGCAGGGAGAACTGTAGTGTGCTGGGGAGCAGGCATTAAAGCAAAGGATGCTAACAGACTCAACAAACTCATCAAAAAGGCAGGGTCTGTTGTTGGCTGTAGACTGGCAAACTTGGACGAGGTGGTGAGGGACAGGATGGTGTTGAAACTGTGGACAATCATGGACAGTCCCTCCCACCCCCTCCATAACACAGTGGACAAACTGAGGAGCAGCTTCAGCAACAGACTCCTGCAGCCTCGCTGCTCTTAGGAACGCTACAGGAAGTCCTTCCTGCTGTTAGACTCTATAATTCATCCAAACCCAGTCAATATGCTGTATATATGCTTATAACGTTCTAATCTTATTTGTATTTATTTATTCTGTTTCTATACTTTGTAAATACAAACCTCGTCTACAGTTATATTCATCCACGTTAGGCTGCTACTACAGTTCAGTTTCCCTACGGGGATGAATAAAGTCCATCTTGAATCTTAAATGCACGTGTGTGTGTATTTGTGAGCCACAGGCCACCTCCCGCATGCTTGGATACTGTCTCCATGGTGATCTGGGGTCTTCTGGGTCCTCCTCTGAACCATCATGACAGGCTGAACATCAGCAGGAGGGAGCAGCCTGAACTTCAACAGCTCCACATCAGTCTGACCGCTGCTGCTCCATCTGACTGTTCAGGTCCAGTTGAGGTCCAGGTCAGGTCCAGTTCAGGTCCAGTTCAGGTCCAGGTCAGGTCCAGGTCAGGTCCAGTTCAGGTCCAGGTCAGGTCCAGGTCAGGTCCAGTTCAGGTCCAGGTCAGGTCCAAGTCAGGTCCAGGTCAGATCCAATTCAGGTCCAGGTCAAGTCCAGTTAAGGTCCGGGTCAGATCCAATTCAGGTCCAGGTCAAGTCCAGTTCAGGTCCAGTTCAGATCCAGGTCAGGTCCATGATGGAGAAAAACCTTTCCAGTCAGTCAGCAGTAACACAACTCTGCAGACAGGAAGTCAGCAGTAACACAACTCTGCAGACAGGAAGTCAGCGGTAACACAACCCTGCAGACAGGAAGTCAGCAGTAACACAACTCTGCAGACAGGAAGTCAGCAGTAACACAACCCTGCAGACAGGAAGTCAGCGGTAACACAACCCTGCAGACAGGAAGTCAGCAGTAACACAACTCTGCAGACAGGAAGTCAGCAGTAACACAACTCTGCAGACAGGAAGTCAGCGGTAACACAACCCTGCAGACAGGAAGTCAGCAGTAACACAACTCTGCAGACAGGAAGTCAGCGGTAACACAACCCTGCAGACAGGAAGTCAGCAGTAACACAACTCTGCAGACAGGAAGTCAGCAGTAACACAACCCTGCAGACAGGAAGTCAGCGGTAACACAACCCTGCAGACAGGAAGTCAGCGGTAACACAACCCTGCAGACAGGAAGTCAGCGGTAACACAACTCTGCAGACAGGAAGTCAGCGGTAACACAACCCTGCAGACAGGAAGTCAGCGGTAACACAACTCTGCAGACAGGAAGTCAGCGGTAACACAACCCTGCAGACAGGAAGTCAGCGGTAACACAACCCTGCAGACAGGAAGTCAGCGGTAACACAACCCTGCAGACAGGAAGTCAGCGGTAACACAACCCTGCAGACAGGAAGTCAGCGGTAACACAACCCTGCAGACAGGAAGTCAGCAGTAACACAACCCTGCAGACAGGAAGTCAGCGGTAACACAACCCTGCAGACAGGAAGTCAGCAGTACAAATGCGACAAGGAAGTCAGCGGTAACACAACCTGCAGACAGGAAGTCAGCAGTAACACAACTCTGCAGACAGGAAGTCGGCGGTAACACAACCCGGCAGACAGGAAGTCAGCGGTAACACAACACTGCAGACAGGAAGTCAGCAGTAACACAACCCTGCAGACAGGAAGTCAGCGGTAACACAACCCTGCAGACAGGAAGTCAGCGGTAACACAACCCTGCAGACAGGAAGTCAGCAGTAACACAACCCTGCAGACAGGAAGTCAGCAGTAACACAACCCTGCAGACAGGAAATCAACAGTAACACAATCCTGCAGACAGGAAGTCAGCAGTAACACAACCCTGCAGACAGGAAGTCAGCGGTAACACAACCCTGCAGACAGGAAGTCAGCGGTAACACAACCCTGCAGACAGGAAGTCAGCGGTAACACAACCCTGCAGACAGAAGTCAGCGGTAACCACAACCCTGCAGACAGGAAGTCAGCGGTAACACAGCTCTGAGACAGGAGCAGCAGTAACACAGCCTCTGCAGACAGAAGTCAGCGTAACACAACTCTGCAGACAGGAAGTCAGCGGTAACACAACCCTGCAGACAGGAAGTCAGCAGTAACACAACCCTGCAGACAGGAAGTCAGCAGTAACACAGCTCTGCAGACAGGAAGTCAGCAGTAACACAACCCTGCAGACAGGAAGTCAGCGGTAACACAACCCTGCAGACAGGAAGTCAGCAGTAACACAACTCTGCAGACAGGAAGTCAGCGCTGTGGCAGCGTTATCAGTGCAGCTAATGAAGGCAACAACATGGCGGCCTCCTCTCCACTGTTGGGGTGACCACCAAAGACAATGACCACCCTCTACCCACATCTGAAGCAATGATTTTACACCTTCGACGCAGCCATCTTGCACTGGTGGCATCGTGTGCATGCACACACACACACACACACACACACACACATGACCTCATGGGGCAACAGAGCGTCTTCCTGCCATAGTCCCTTTCTTCAGTGCTTCCACCTGCTTCCTGTGGTGCAGCGACCACACCCGCCCAGTCACAATAAACCTGACACGACCACACAACAACTGGGGGAACTGAAGAATCGGCCGTCCTGCTGGTTCACGTGTGGCAGCAGCGACACACACATGAACCTACCGGGGCTTCAGGAGCTTCATTTGGACCTACCGCTCCACAGGTGACTTCCCTGGCTGTGGTCAGACAGGTGATCCAGGAGAGGGAGCTTTCTTCCTGCTAATCTCACCTGATTATTACATCTGCCCAAAGCCCTGAGGACATCATTTGAATCACAGACATCTGTCACGACGAGTGTGTGTGTGTGTGTGTGTGTGTGTGTGTGTGTGTGTGTGTGTGTCAGACAGATAGAGATTGATTGAAGATAATCACTTCCACATGCAGAAAGTTCTCTGCTTTGAAAGGACAAAAAGCCGCAGACAGGACACACTTCCTGTCATGTCACAAGTTTCCTTTTATGTAACATGGCAATGTGGAATGTGAGGAAAACTGTTCAATAGACTCACATTATATAATGAAATGGTGTGTTAAATCTACACACACACACACACACACACACACACACACACACACACACACACGCTCACACAAACACAGACTGTGGATATGGTAATCCATGTTGTTTGCTCATCCATAAAAATGCAGCAGAACAGAGCAGAGTCCACACCAACAGGACACTCCTACACTGGCCCTACACTGGTCCTACACTGGCCCTACACTGGTCCTACACTGGCCCTACACTGGTCCTACACTGGCCCTACACTGGTGCTACACTGGTCCTACACTGGCCCTACACTGGTGCTACACTGGTCCTACACTGGCCCTACACTGGTCCTACACTGGCCCTACACTGGTCCTACACTGGCCCTACACTGGCGCTACACTGGTCCTACACTGGCCCTACACTGGTCCTACACTGGCCCTACACTGGCCCTACACTGGTCCTACACTGGCCCTACACTGGTGCTACACTGGCCCTACACTGGTCCTACACTGGCCCTACACTGGTCCTACACTGGCCCTACACTGGTGCTACACTGGCCCTACACTGGTCCTACACTGGTCCTACACTGGCGCTACACTGGTGCTACACTGGTCCTACACTGGTCCTACACTGGCCCTACACTGGTCCTACACTGGCCCTAAACTGGTCCTACGCTGGTGCTACACTGGTCCTACACTGGCCCTACACTGGTCCTACACTGGCCCTACACTGGCCCTACACTGGTCCTACACTGGCCCTACACTGGCCCTACACTGGCCCTACACTGGTCCTACACTGGCCCTACACTGGTCCTACACTGGCCCTACACTGGTCCTACAGTGGTCCTACAGTGGTCCTACACTGGTCCTACAGTGGTCCTACAGTGGTCCTACACTGGCCCCACACTGGTCCTACAGTGGTCCTACACTGGTGCTACACTGGCCCTACACTGGTCCTACACTGGTGCTGCACTGGTCCTACACTGGCCCTGCACTGGTGCTGCACTGGCCCTACACTGGTCCTACAGTGGTCCTACACTGGTGCTACACTGGCCCTACACTGGCCCTACACTGTCCCTACACTGTCCCTACACTGGTCCTACACTGGCCCTACACTGTCCCTACACTGGTCCTACACTGTCCCTACACTGGTCCTACAGTGGTCCTACACTGTCCCTACACTGTCCCTACACTGGTCCTACACTGTCCCTACACTGGTCCTACACTGGTCCTACACTGGTCCTACACTGTCCCTACACTGGTCCTACAGTGGTCCTACACTGTCCCTACACTGGTCCTACACTGTCCCTACACTGTCCCTACACTGGTCCTACACTGGTGCTACACTGGTCCTACACTGTCCCTACACTGTCCCTACACTGGTCCTACACTGGTCCTACACTGGTCCTACACTGTCCCTACACTGGTCCTACAGTGGTCCTACACTGTCCCTACACTGGTCCTACACTGTCCCTACACTGTCCCTACACTGGTCCTACACTGGTGCTACACTGCTGGTTAGGGTTAGGTTAGGACAGGTTGGTTAGGGTTAGTGTTAGGTTAGGACAGGTCAGTTAGGGTTAGTGTTAGGTTAGGGCAGGTTGGTTAGGTTAGGTTAGGGTAGGTTGGTTAGGGTTAGGGCAGGTTGGTTAGGGTTAGGTTAGGACAGGTTGGTTAGGGTTAGGTTAGGTTAGGACAGGTTGGTTAGGGTTAGGTTAGGACAGGTTGGTTAGGTTAGGACAGGTTGGTTAGGGTTAGGTTATGACAGGTTGGTTAGGGTTAGGTTAGGACAGGTTGGTTAGGGTTAGGGTTAGGTTATGACAGGTTGGTTAGGGTTAGGTTAGGACAGGTTGGTTAGGGTTAGGGTTAGGTTAGGACAGGTTGGTTAGGGTTAGGTTAGGTTAGGACAGGTTGGTTAGGGTTAGGTTAGGACAGGTTGGTTAGGTTAGGACAGGTTGGTTAGGGTTAGGTTAGGACAGGTTGGTTAGGGTTAGGGTTAGGTTAGGACAGGTTGGTTAGGGTTAGGTTAGGACAGGTTGGTTAGGGTTAGTGTTAGTGTTAGGGTTAGGATTAGGACGGGTTGTCCATCCCAGCCGTGACTGGGCCACAGGTGGAGCTACCACAGGGTCCAGGCAAATAAACGTTGGGGAGTATTAAAGGATTGAAGCTTTCAGCAAAACAGGTCCCCTGAAAACACCTGTTGCAAGTGCACAGGTGACTCAGTTCATTCAAATATACTGCAATAAACCTAAATAAAGAAGCCAAATCCACTGTGTGTTTGACGTAGCATCATTAGCATCTCAGCTCCGTTAGGTGCTCATCACCTCGTGGGTCCACATAAGCCGTGCGTGTGGACCCAGGCAGCCACCATGTTCAGCCCAGCTGACAGCACCACCCAGAGCCTCCCACTCACGTCTTTCCACCACAAGCGGCTGCTATTGCTGTGACCTGTTGACCCCTGGAGACGGACTATCTGAGCAGGGTCAAGACCTTAAACTTCTCCTCAAGCATTTCCTGAAGCTTTTTAGCTTCATGGGATGGAGAATTATCCTGCAGACGGAGTGAAAGGGTGAACCTGATCCGCAGCATTGCTCAGGTAGGTGCTATCATCCATATGGGTCCCAGGACCCAAAGGTTCTTCCCATAATGCACTGTGGTTGTCGTCCCCATCAGCCATCAGAGCTGCAGTCGTGACCTGTTCCGGCCCAGACTAGGACACACTTTGGTCCATCAGACCAGCTCAAATCCTTCGCTGCTTCCAAAAGACCAACTTCACCAGCAGAGCCTTCAGATCTGAGCTCCAGGGAGGGGTTGCAGCTGCAGTCCTGGGCTTGTTCCACCAAACATCTCCCTCTGTCATGTTTCTTCTCAACACATCAGCCAAGCATCATGTGTTCATCAGCCCACAGGCTTGACTCGCACAAGTGGGTTTCATGTTTAACTAAGTGGTTCCAGAATGAGGACAACAAAATCTCTCCTCGGCCAACAGAAACATGAAGGTCTGAGGATCAACCCTCAGATAAAAATGAGCTTCTGGGCAGCAGATAAAAGGGCCTTTAACCAGAACCAAAGGAACCATAACAGAACCTCCAGCTGAAGCCATGATGGCTGATGATGAAAGGTGGAATCTTCCAGACGGATGAGTGAAAGGAGAAGGAGGTGACCAGAAGTCAGTCAGTCAGTCAGTCAGTCAGTCAGTCAGTCTGCCTGGGAGCTACTGGATACATGGTGCCAACGCTGTCCCAGGATGTGAGAGACTTTAGCCGCCTCGTGGTCTACCTGCATCTACCTGCTCCAGCCTCCCCACCAGCCCCCCCTCCAGCCTCCCCACCAGCCTCCCACCAGCCGCCCCACCAGCCCCACCAGCCTCCCACCAGCCTCCCACCAGCCCCACCAGCCTCCCCACCAGCCTCCCTCCAGCCTACCCTCCAACCTCCCCACCAGCCTCCCTCCAGCCCTTCCAGCCTCCCCTCCAGCCTCCCCACCAGCCTCCCCTCCAGCCTCCCCTCCAGCCTCCCACCAGCCTCCCCTCCAGCCTCCTCCAGCCCTTCCAGCCTCCCCTCCAGCCTCCCCACCAGCCTCCCTCCAGCCCTTCCAGCCTCCCCTCCAGCCTCCCCACCAGCCTCCCTCCAGCCCTTCCAGCCTCCCCTCCAGCCTCCCCACCAGCCCCTCCCTCCAGCCCTTCCAGCCTCCCCCTCCAGCCTCCCCACCAGCCTCCCCTCCAGCCTCCCTCCAGCCCTTCCAGCCTCCCCTCCAGCCTCCCCACCAGCCTCCCCTCCAGCCTCCCCTCCAGCCTCCCCACCAGCCTCCCTCCAGCCCTTCCAGCCTCCCCTCCAGCCTCCCCACCAGCCTCCCCTCCAGCCTCCCACCAGCCTCCCCTCCAGCCTCCCTCCAGCCCTTCCAGCCTCCCCTCCAGCCTCCCCTCCAGCCTCCCTCCAGCCCTTCCAGCCTCCCCTCCAGCCTCCCTCCAGCCCTTCCAGCCTCCCCACCAGCCTCCCTCCAGCCTCCCCACCAGCCTCCCTCCAGCCCTTCCAGCCTCCCCTCCAGCCTCCCTCCAGCCTCCCCACCAGCCTCCCCACCAGCCTCCCTCCAGCCTCCCCACCAGCCTCCCTCCAGCCCTTCCAGCCTCCCTCCAGCCCTTCCAGCCTCCCCTCCAGCCTCCCCACCAGCCTCCCTCCAGCCTCCCCACCAGCCTCCCTCCAGCCTCCCCACCAGCCTCCCTCCAGCCCTTCCAGCCTCCCCTCCAGCCTCCCTCCAGCCCTTCCAGCCTCCCCACCAGCCTCCCTCCAGCCTCCCCACCAGCCTCCCCACCAGCCTCCCTCCAGCCCTTCCAGCCTCCCCTCCAGCCGGGCCTATAGGGGTGCTCACTTACCCTCTCTGGCTTTCAGCAGCACCGTGTTGGCTACGATGTTCTCTAGCTCCATCACGCACGCAGATCCGGCCTGCAGGCACCTCAGTGGCCGTCTGGCTTCTTCTGTCCCGCTTCCCTTCAGTCCCGGTCAGTGTCTGAAGGACTTGTGCCTCCTCTCAGACTTGGAGCAGATGATACAGGATGTCATACACTTGCTGGTAATGTAAACAGGGTGCTTCGGTTCTTCTGGGCTGGAGGTGCGGCGCTGCATCGCTACCGCGGCCCCTAAAAGCCATTAATCCGGCTTCTTCTGTGTACGTGCGCGCAGAGCGGGACCTTTCCGCGGTTCCTGTGCAGCGGTTCTCCGGGATTCCGTCCTCTTCTAACAGCGGAGGTTGTCAGAGCGAAGCCCGGAATACGGCAGCGCCCCCCCCCCAACACCCTGTGCGTAATCCAAAGGGGCAGGGCGTGCGTGAAGCCAGGGATACCCACATCACTTCCAGGAACAGAGGAAAGATCACCAAAATAAAACCAGGACGCGGGTGAAAGCCTGAATGTGGCGGCGATCCGAGACACTTCAGATCCGATCCGATGATCTGCTGACAGGAAAACCTTCAGTCGGGTCCAAACTTGAAACACAAATATTGTGTTTTGCTGACACGAATAAACAGCTTCAGTCAAGTCCAAAGATCAGATCAGTTTCTACAGAACTTCCAGGTGGGCTGGATCCAGTTTCCAACCCTGCCAGGGACCAGATCAGCACAGATCCTCCTCTGCTGTCCGTGGATACAGACCATGAAGACCTGAAGGTCCAGTGGCCCACAGCTCCAAACGAGGACATCCAGAGGTGCCCCAATGCCAGCTCCATTACCTCCATATCTCCATCCGTGTCGGGTCACACACCAACTCCTCCATCTGTCAGTGGATGGGTCCGAGCCTGTGGACACCATCCACAGGTGGTGATTGGACACACAACCTCATGTCCATGTTGTCTTCTCCGGGACAGCTGACGTAAGGATGAGCGACCTTTATTTTGAAATCGGCCGGACGGTTTTTGTGTCGTTAGAAGTGATGGGACGCGTTTCTGGAAACATCTATGAAAGTCAGCTGCAGCCAGATGCTGAACATTTGGAGCAAGTGTTCGTTCCAGACAGACTGGTTATTGACCGAGGACGGCGGTGATCCAGGAGACTGGAAGAACCAAAGATCACACCCATGCTTCTCTGTTTATTCCAGACAGTTCTAAAACCAGTAAGGAGCCATTAAACATTAACATTTATCAATACTGGCTGGTTTTCCTCAGCCTTTAGTTCACCGTGGGTCCTGGCAGCAGTCACCAGGAGAAGGGCTGGACTACCGACCACAGACAACATTCCCCTTTAAACATCCCATAATTCGTGTGGAGCGGGCGGGCAGCCCCCCGCCTGCAGGACCCCTGACAGGCTGGTGAAGGGCCAGAGAGTCTCGAAAGCAAGTTACATCATGAAAAAATAAATTCTTTAATGGATTTAACAGGTGGCCAGCTGACGTCCAACAAATGCATAATAATAAAACCAAAGGAGAATTCAAAGTGCTTCTATCACATAATTACCGCCACGCTCGTTAGCCTAATTTACCATCATGATCTTCAAGACTTCCCAATCATCGTCATGAAACTCTACAGAAGAGTGCAGCCGTCCACGCGTCCCCCAAAACTCAAAGGTTCTCAGTCTTCTACACTCAAAGCCCGGCTGCTGAAAACAAGTTAATATTCGTCTAAGTTGTCGGCTTTGGGGATGGACAGGCCTCGGTCCTTCAGGGCCTGCAGCTTCACCTTCTCCGTCTCCTGTTTGGCCTGCTGCTCCATCCGCTGCTCCTCCAGGATCTCCTCGATGGAGACCTGCTGCAGGAAGGTGTCGCACGGCTTGTCCAGGTCCTGCAGGGACAGCAGCCGTCTGAATGTTGCGCTCACGCACGGAGGGGGAGGTCTGATCAGCAGGAGACACTTACAAACGGTCTGAAAAGGTCTGTTCAAGCTTCGTTAGGCTAAATTAAATTAAGAACATTGTGTCACCCACTAAAGGCTGAACCTCACAGCCTTTCCAATAATATTGATTTCATAGCTTATGAATCATAACTGATCATGTTTGCCGTCTTGGCTGGGTCGTCCTTTAAAAAGGACCTAGTCTCCATCAACTTCCCAGACAAATAAGCATGATAATAACGGCATTAGAGTAATAACCACATGAATAGTCGTGACGATAATAGCGGTGTGTCGAGGACATTCCAAAGGTGTCACATGTAAGGACAATACGCCTGCATGCGTGTGCGTGTGTCCCACTCACGATCTCTCCCAGCAGAACCACATTCTCCCCCCTCACGATGAATATTCCTCTCGGGATGTCTCCAAACTTCTTCCCCACGTGGATCCGCTCGACCGTCTGGTGGAACACCAGGTTGGCTGGAGGACAAAAGGCGGAGAACGAGTCCAAGACGTTAGGAGCCGGGCTTGGCAGCACCGGCGCCTCCCCGGGACTTTAATCTGTCTGAAAGCATGCAGAGGAGTCCTACCGAACTGATCAATGCTCCTGAGGTAGCCGATCAATGTTCTGCCATCTCGGAGCAACACCAGGTGCTTCTCTGAGGGACCAAACCAACAAACGCACACGGTTATTAATGCACCACACGGGGCCAAGACTTCCCCCTCCGACGCCGGGCGGACTCTTACTGTCAATGTCGTCGATGAGGCTCGCTGTCCCTGGGACGTAGTTCATGTTGCGCTGCTCGTGGTTTGCTAATTATCGTATCTAATTAAACGTTCGCCATGAATTTTTCAAAACATGACTCCTTCCTCAGAGCACCGGAAGTTGTTTTATACATAGCCGGTGAACTTCCGGTAAGCCTTTAACTCCTCGAGTACCATTATCCAAGTTAAGAAATCTATTTTGTACGATTATAATATACAATTTAACAGTAATTTTAAAAATAAATCTTACAATATGCACGTTTTTATAAAATGTAACAGCTTTGACAATAAACTGACAGTATGATTCCGAGTTACATCCAAGATCGTGTATGCATTGAAGATGACAGAGCCGTAACGATGTCAGCCTTTAGATGGTCTACGGTTTACTTCGTTTTGGAATTAAATAATTTCATTTACAATTTACTATTAAGCTTCTAAACAGAACTCGGGTGGTGAGCCTGACCGCATCATGACTTTATAAAGTGTATAATCTGTGCCAGAGTGAGAGCTCTGTATGCTCATAAATAAAGTGACGGCGAGGGAACTCTGAACCGTGTCATGCAATCATTTCCTGAGCAACAACGGAACTCTTCTAAATACAATACGCAACGCGGTTGATTTTTTTTTAAAAAAAAAAAAGCTATTTCCGGGCTTGAACCTGCGAAGAAACCCAAAAGTCTGATTTATATTTTAACAGCGTCGCCTGGCAAAGCTGCGTGGCCGTTGCGTGATAACAAGTAATGCAGTCAAATCGGAAATCTTGCTAGCCTGAAGCAACAGATCGGAAAACATCGGCGAAAATATGGTGAGCTAATACTAATTCACAGTACACATTCTGTGGGTGTTCTGCAGTGTTTATTAGAGCACAGTTTGTTAGTCCAGGTGGCTCGTTGAGGACGGTTTACCATGCTAGTTGGGGGGCTAGCGGCATTATGTAATAGTTAGCACCGTGGAGCGAGTTGGGATATTCGAGTATGTGACCTTTTCCTGATATAAATATACTGAAACCGACGCAACTGTGTATGCGGAGAATCTGCACGTCCCATTTTTCATTAGTTTCATTGTATCAGCCTGTTTTCGCTTGAATAACTAATTATGAATCGTTGCCGTGTTGACTCAGAGCTGGGATTGCGGATGTGACGTCAGAAGGGTAACCCCACGTGATCACGCCATTCGTGCTCCTACACGTTGTTGGAGGGGCTTCTTTAGCTAGCGCTGCTAAATGACTGACTGTCTTGTAATTGCAGGATGCTCCCCAGTATCCAGGCTACCCGTCCCAGTACTGGTATCCCCAGTCCCATTCCACAGGACACTATGCCAGCAACTACCCCCCTGGGTCAGATGTTCCGCCTCAGTACAGTCCACAGGTACAGCTCATTACGTAGCATAAGTAGGTGTAAATCCTGCTGGATGTAATCCGGCCCATTTCAGTAAATCCCTGTGGTGACCTCTGTGCAGGTGATGTCCGGGGCTTATCCCAACGCCGTCTACAGCCCGCTGCAGAGCCACTACCCAGCCACCGCCTTCCACCCATCCAACCCTTTTTACTGTGCGGACCCTCAGCGACCGTCCTCGGCTCCTTTCCCTAACCAGGGCTGCCCAGCAGAGCAGGGCGGTGGGCCCCCCCCACACTCCCAGCATCATCACTACTCTGCTCCTCACTGCCAAGGGGTCAGTTTTCGTCAACACTTGACACGTGCTTGGACGGGCGCCGTTCCAGGGCGGTTTGGTTTAGAAGGTTGTGAGGTTTGGAATCAACCAAACCTCATTTTCAGAGGAAAAGCAGACGGTTGTTGGTAATGACGACAACAGAGGAACGTTGTGAACATTCTTCCCCTTCTCTCCTCTCAGGGTTCTGGATACTCTGCTGGACCCTACCCACAGTACAGTGAAGGCAGCCCAGCCCCCCCCTACCCCACTGGCCAGCCACTTCCCCCCAGCTCACAGGCCGACACATGGACACACACGGGGGGCTCTTATGGTCCCCCACAGCAGCAGTGGCAGCCTGGACAGCCATCTCCACAGAACCACTATGTCCGTCCGTCCCACCCTCCAGCATGGCCCGGGACAGGAACCGGCGCCCCACCACCCTACCAACCCAAGGTATGGAGGGCTAATCCTGATAGTGGGCGGGGCCAGCTCAGTCTGGCGGGGGCTGGGCTGAGAAGCGGAGGGTTCAGGGTCCCACCACCGGTGCATGATGAAGCTGGTTCTGAACCCAATACAAGCGTCACACCTTTGGTTTGTGTCACTACAGGAGCAGAAGCACCAGGGTGCACCACAGGTGGGGGGCAAACCCAGGGCGGCCCCTTCCTCTCTCCCCACCATGCCCGCTGACATCAGCTCTCCTCCTCAACTGTACAACAGAAGCAGGAGGGGGGGGGTCCGATCCTTCACCAGCCGAGTCTCTGCCGTCCCCGGCTCGGGCTCCAGCTCCCGCTCATACTGGACCGCAGCCCCTGGGCCTAGCCAGAGTCCAGGAGGTCATGTCCCGGGTGCTGCTGCTGCAGGAAGACGTGGACGAGTTTGTGGGCAAAAAGACAGACAAGAGCTATCGATGTCTGGAGGAACTGCTGACCAAAGAGCTGCTGGTGTTGGACTCTGTGGAGACCGGGGGGCAGGAGATCGTCCGGCAAGCTCGGAAGGAGGCCGTCCAGCGGATCCAGGCCATCCTGGATCTGCTGGAGAAGAAAGCGTTCTGAGCTGGACTCACTTGTGGATTTAGCTTGTACGTGTAGGTGTTTTTTGTTTTTTGTTTTCTTCGAGATCTTCCACGGACACGGTGAGGATCCTTCCCAATCACGTAAAAGCAAAAGAGGAGGAGGACGTAGGACAAGGTGGAGCGACCCAACAGGCTGGCTGAAGAAGGGTGGGACCAGAGGTTCCCTCCACCTCCAGCCTCTCCAGGATGGCTGGCTGAAGAAGGGTGGGACCAGAGGTTCCCTCCACCTCCAGCCTCTCCAGGATGGCTGGCTGAAGAAGGGTGGGACCAGAGGTTCCCTCCACCTCCAGCCTCTCCAGGATGGCTGGCTGAAGGAGGGTGGGACCAGAGGTTCCCTCCACCTCCAGCCTCTCCAGGATGGCTGGCTGAAGGAGGGTGGGACCAGAGGTTCCCTCCACCTCCAGCCTCTCCAGGATGGCTGGCTGAAGAAGGGTGGGGACCACTTATGCACTGACAGGTCCTCCCCACCACCCTGAGGCAGAGCAGGTAGCAGATGTGAGAAGCTCTGCACAGGTTCCTGTCCTGGAGAGGACCAGCTGCTGGCTCCACCTTGCTTGTTGACTTCAGAACTCAATGTCCTTCACCTGCTGTCCATTTCCTTGTGTAGAGAACTCTGTATTTCCTTCAGTAGCTGGTTGTGTTTTGGTTTAGACGATGATTCAGGGGTACCTTTGTATGATTGAAATAAAGGGCACAAGCTTTGCATGTTCAAAAGAGTTGAGCTTCCTCTCATGTCTGGGCCGTTCCAGGGTCGTTCCAGGTCGATCCTGAAGTGAGTCCATGAAATGTTATATTTCAGCACCTAAAGTGACCCCCCCCTCACAGATCCTCCATATTTGTGTCTGTGGATGCTGGTACATATAAATAGAGATTTAATTCTTAAGATGAATAAATAAAGTTGACAACATTGGCCACCTGTTGGACAGCTCTGGGGTCTTAAAATAGGGAGCTATTCTGATCCAGCCTGAGGCCCACAGGCTGGATTTAATTCAAGGCTCAGTCTGCCCACTTGGCCCAGTGGGGACGGGAGCTGAACCAGCGGCTGAATTTTCCTGGACTGGAAAAGGGATAAAAGTTCCATCAGAAGGCCGGAAACACCCCTGAGATCTGAGGAAAACCATGTCTTATGTATCCAAACTTCCTCCATCCTGGAACGACGGCCCAGCTCGTCGGAGAGTGGAGATGGATCTGAGCTCGCCGGCTCTGGCGGTGTCGGCGCTGGAACGACTGTTGTTGACCGGAAAGGGCATCAGCAGCCATGCGGATGAGGTGTGGCCGCGGCTCTACGTCGGAGACCAGTGAGTGAAACAGCTGGAGCCCCAGGCTGGACCCCTAGACTGGAGCCCTAGACCGGAGCACCAGGCCGGAGCCCCAGGCTGGAGCCCCAGACCGGAGCACCAGGCCGGAGCCCCAGACCGGAGCCCCAGGCTGGAGCCCCAGACCGGAGCCCTAGACCGGAGTCCCAGACTGGAGCCCCAGGCTGGAGCCCTAGACCGGAGCCCCAGGCTGGAGCCCCAGACTGGAGCCCCAGGCCGGAGCCCCAGGCTGGAGCCCCAGAATGGAGGCCCAGACTGGAGGCTACTTCCATCCAGAATGTGTAATGGAACCTTTCAGGGTGGTGCTGGTCCATGTTAGTATATCTGTCAGGTTCAGCCCTTCAGAGGCAGCGCTGGAAGCACCGAATATTCCTCTTCACGCATGAACAGTTCAAGTATTAATACCAACAACGTCACCGGTCACCTCTGGATGAATGGAGAAGACTTGTGGTCTCGGTCCAGAATAATTTCCTAGCTGACAGCTAAAGCTAACGCTGTTGTCAGTAGTTCTAGGAGTGTCCATCATCCGGGGGCTGGGATGGCGAGCTCTGGGTGGGAGCGCCCATCATCCAGGGGCTGGGATGGCGATCTCTGTCGTAGACGGCGCAGTGTTTCAGGGCTGCCGTGAACTACTGCTGTTGGGGTGCGTGAGCAGGTCCTGCCCAGTGGATTCACGATTACAGGTGTCACTTCAGTCAAGTGATGTCAAGGAGCTGCCACTGTACCAGGAGTTGCCACTGTACCAGGAGTTGCCACTGTACCAGGAGCTGCCACTCTACCAGGAGCTGCCACTGTACCAGGAGCAGCCACTCTACCAGGAGTTGCCACTGTACCAGGAGCTGCCACTGTACCAGGAGCAGCCACAGTACCAGGAGCTGCCACTGTACCAGGAGCTGCCACTGTACCAGGAGCAGCCACAGTACCAGGAGCTGCCACTGTACCAGGAGCTGCCACTGTACCAGGAGCTGCCACTCTACCAGGAGCTGCCACTGTACCAGGAGCAGCCACTGTACCAGGAGCAGCCACTCTACCAGGAGCTGCCACTCTACCAGGAGCTGCCACTCTACCAGGAGTTGCCACTGTACCAGGAGCTGCCACTCTACCAGGAGCTGCCACTCTACCAGGAGTTGCCACTCTACCAGGAGTTGCCACTGTACCAGGAGCTGCCACTCTACCAGGAGCTGCCACTGTACCAGGAGTTGCCACTGTACCAGGAGTTGCCACTGTACCAGGAGTTGCCACTCTACCAGGAGTTGCCACTCTACCAGGAGCTGCCACTCTACCAGGAGCTGCCACTGTACCAGGAGTTGCCACTCTACCAGGAGTTGCCACTGTACCAGGAGTTGCCACTCTACCAGGAGTTGCCACTCTACCAGGAGCTGCCACTCTACCAGGAGCTGCCACTGTACCAGGAGTTGCCACTGTACCAGGAGCTGCCACTGTACCAGGAGCTGCCACTCTACCAGGAGCTGCCACAGTACCAGGAGCTGCCACTCTACCAGGAGCTGCCACAGTACCAGGAGCTGCCACTGTACCAGGAGTTGCCACTGTACCAGGAGCTGCCACTCTACCAGGAGCTGCCACAGTACCAGGAGCTGCCACTGTACCAGGAGCAGCCACAGTACCATGAAGGACTACCCGAGCTCTCTGTCCATCATGAGCCTGGCGTGACACCCCAAGACATGTTGTCCTTCAGGTCATCCAGAGGTCACAGGTCACATTGTTGGTCACACGCATGAAGAGGGAGATTCAGAGCTGAAACTCCGTCTCTGGCTGCACGACTGTGGTTACATTCGTAACTTTTCCTCGTCCACGTGTGTTAAAGTTTTACTCTACATTGATTTAATCTGCTCACCAAGAACCTCGAGTTGATGTTTGGCAGACAGAGCGCGGGTGCAGGTTTATCCCTGCGGGGATTCACTCACGTGCTGAATGCAGCCGAGGGTGAAGGCGGAGGGCGGCCTCGCGTATACGAGGGCCTGCGAATTATCTACATGGGTATCCAGGCTCGGGATTCCTGTCACTTTGACCTGAGCGTCAGCTTCCAGGCCGCCGCTGACTTCATCCACCGGGCTCTCAGCAGAGGAGGTGAGACAGGCAAAATGAAGGTGAGAGAAAGTCAACGCCGCTCTTACATGTCACATGACCCTCAGGAAAGGTGCTGGTGCACTGTCATGTGGGCGTGAGCCGGTCTGCCACCCTGGTTCTGGCCTACCTGATGCTGAAGCAGCACCTGACCCTGGTGGAGGCTATCTGTGCAGTCAAGGAGAACCGGGGGATTCATCCCAACCGAGGATTCCTCCGACAGCTCATCGGGCTGGAGAAGCAGTTAAAGGGTTCCAACTGAGCAGCACCCGGTCCACAGGTCCACAGGTCCACCAGAACCAGAACCACACTGTTGTCTCAGCGCTGTGCCCCACAAAGGCCGAGGTAGGGGACACCAACCCAGCACCACCCAAAAACTGTCCATCCATCCATCCATCCATCCATCCATCCATCCATCCATCCATCCATCCATCCACCCACTCATCCATCCATCCACCCATCCATCCACCCACTCATCCATCCACCCATCAATCCACCCACTCATCCATCCACCCATCCATCCACCCACTCATCCATCCACCCATCCATCCACCGTTTCACTCATCCATCCACCCACACTCTCACTCATCCACCCACCCTCTCACTCACTCACTCATCCATCCATCCACCCTCTCACTCATCCACCCACCCTCTCACTCACTCATCCATCCATTCACCCTCTCACTCATCCATCCATCCACCCTTTCACTCACTCATCCATCCACCCACCCTCTCACTCATCCATCCATCCACCCTCTCACTCATCCATCCATCCACCCTCTCACTCACTCATCCATCCATCCACCCTCTCACTCATCCATCCATTCACCCTCTCACTCATCCATCCATCCACCCTCTCACTCACTCATCCATCCATCCACCCTCTCACTCATCCATCCATCCACCCACACTCTCACTCATCCATCCACCCTCTCACTCACTCATCCATCCATTCACCCTCTCACTCATCCATTCACCCTCTCATTCTTTCCAGTGTCCTGACTGGAGGTGCTGTAGACTCGACCTTCTCATCCAAACATCCCAGAACCTCTGCCAGCCTTTCTGGACTCCGGTTGTTCCAGGTTCCTGGACCACTTTGGTCTGGGTCCTGTTCTGGGCCCCTTCTGGAGGACCTCCAACATTCACCAGTGTTCATGATCACAGCTCCAGAATATTGTCTTCATCTCTTCTGTTGTGTTGTTGTGACCGTTCCTCCAGAGGGGCCTGGTGCTCCAGCCCACCCCCCTGCTGGATCACATACAAGAGAGAACAGGAAGTTTGTAGAGGACCATGTGTGAGTTGAGGGAACTGTACCTAACCCAAGCTTTGGTGTGGGGGACGAGGACATTAAACGCACCTGCTCAGTGTCTGTGTCTTTCTGGGCTTTTCTCCACCTCCCAGGTAAAGGGAGGCATCAGAACCTGGACTAGAGTTGTGTGGGTTTGTCTCATGCGGAGCCCAGGGGGGCATCTGTGGTGAGGGGGGGCAGACGTGTCCGTTGGGTCGTTACTGTCCAGCCTGGAAGCTCCTCATGCTGGAGGAAGAGGAACAGCTGCTCTGAAGGGGATTCCCAGAGGTCTCTGATGAAGAGGTTCCCACAGACGGGCCCCCAGACCCTCGTCCTCCACCAGTTGGGTCTTCACCCTGGAACCCTTTATATGGGTCTTCTGACCTGCAGAACCTTTGGAGAGCTATTTTATTGATTCTCTCCGAGAAAGACATCTCCAGAACATTTGAGGGAACAATAAACAATCTCAACAAGAGAGAAAGAATAATTCAAACCGTTTCTAAATTTGTCTCCTCAATTCGTGATTGTAATGGAGGACTTTAGGTATCACCAGAGAAGGCTGATGGAGAGCACAGGGCTGTGGTGACCCCTGAGGGAACCACAGAGGGAACAGCCAGACTCTTCCTGATCAGGATCGACCAGAGAGGCGGACGTGGGAGACGCCAGCGGCTCATTTAGCGCCTGCTTTGATGTCCGCTCATCCCGTCAAAGCCGACCTTCTCGTCGGTGTTTTGGGGAGACGTTCTCCTGGTCCTGAGCTGCTGCCACAAGATCCTGCTACCCTGTCAGGGCTTCTGCTCCAAAGATTAAAGCATCTTCTGATCAAAGCTGATTTGAGAGTTAGCACTTCCTCTGCTAGGGTGACCTTGTCTTCTAACAGTCCACCTTCAGGTTGTGGCTTTGAGGGTCCAGAAGTCGGCTGGCCCCTAGCATCAGCCGGCTCACGCGAGGGAGCAGCCGAACCAGCAGGGGTTCAGGCTGTTTCTGGTTTCATTTGAGCAGAAAAGAGCCAAGCAGAGAGACAGAGCCAGACAATTCCCCGTGGAGGAAACGGTGAGACAGGATTTATTTGCTGACAGCACATTTTGCAACTCTACAAAACCAGTTGGAACACATGCTAACGTCCAGTCCCAGAAACCAGCATGCTTCTGTCAAGCTAGGTCTCCTGCACACATGTGGCGTAGCCTGGTTAGTAAGACCGAGTTGGAGGTTCTAGAAGCTAGGTTTAGTCTTTAGTATCACAGTGATGTAGTGCAGTGTCCACGTTCACACAGACGGAATGCTCCACACCTTACCTGGGAATCTCCTACTAGCATGGTCGGATCCAGTGTGAAGCACAACCGCGTGTTGGGACTACAGGAGAGCGTTGAGGATAGTGCAGACCAGCCCGGCTCATAAAGGGAGGCACCGTTTGGACAACAACATGCCGTGAACATTGTCTTCAGGTGTCCATATTTGACAGACCCGTTTGGTTAAATGGTCCGTTAGTGCAAATCAACAAGCTTAAGTCAGAGGTTCTGTTAAAGTAGTCGAGTGTTCCGGTGACCGGTCCATCACAACACGCTCCAGGGTCCAGACTCTCAGCGCACCCGGTCGGCTGGCGAGAATATGCTAGGTTCTCCACAAAGACAAACATGGAGACATTCAAGGACAAGAAGAAATGGTCCCGCTGGACCGCCGGTGTCTGGATGATCCGCCCTAAAGCATGGGGTCCCTCCTGGGATGCTGCTCCACTTGTGAGTAGAGTCCTCCTCACAGCTCCGCCAGCAGCTCCCTCCTCCCTTCGGACTGGCTGGATTTGTCCTCGTCTCCTCCCCTGATCAGCAGAGAGTGTCTGGGTTGAAGGAGAGTTGGACCTGATGTGATAGAGAAAGGAGAATCAGCAGGTTTCGCTTCTGTCTGGAACCATACGTTTGATGACGTCATGACGAGTCCCGGAGCTTCTGGCTTTGGTGTTCCGGTTCCTGTGGACCCTTTGGAGCCTGAGCCGCCAGAGCTGCTCTGTCTCAGCTTCTGTTCAACCTTCACCAGCTGCCTCCAGTAAAACGTTGCTTCAAAAAGTGCTCGGTAGCACCAGGGGGCAGCTGTGGACCAGTTGTGATGCTCTCACCCGTTCCTCCTCGAAGCTGATGAGGCCTTCGTCATCGTCGCTCTCCAGCTCCTCTGGAGCCTCGCTGATCAGAGCGCTGAGCTCTGTGGGCACCTGCCGAGACTTCAGCATGCTGACGAGGCGCTGCAGGGGGGCCGGACGACCCCCTGGGGGCGGGGCCTCTTGCTGCTCCAGGTTGTCGCTCTGTTTCTTAGCAAAGTTAACAAAAACCTACGAAGACAAAGAGGCGTGACTGCAGAAATGTGCTGTGGTCCTCGTTGATCTCCTCGCTGTGACTCACGTTGTCCAGCGTGGTCTGACTGACAGAGTAGTCCTCTATGGCCAGCACCTCCAACACCTGCTCCATCTTACTGAAGACCTGGGCCAGGGAGATGCGCTCCGACTTCAGCTGGTACTGGACCTTGGTGTGGTGACGCTCCTACAAACAGCAGATTGATGCATTGATTGGTTGAAGCTTCTGCTTGATGCGGTGCTGGTGCAGAGCTACACGGGTACCTTCAGCACAGCCTCAGGAAAGTTCCTGTTGAAGAATCCAACGACGTCCTTCACACTGGAGCTGCTCTTTGTTCTCACTGTGATCATGTAGCCGTCCCCAAATCTAGATGACAGAGCAGCAGGTGTCACACCACCCTCATCAGACCGGAGCTGGTCTGATGAGGGTGAGCACTGAACCTCCTCATGTGCTCCTGGCTGAGGGACATGGGAACACATCTCCTGTACCTGTTCTTGAGGTGCTGGATGCTGCCCAGACACTTGAACCTGCCGTTGACCATGATCCCCAGTCTGGTGCACAGGGCTTCACACTCCTCCATGCTAGGGAAACACCAGGAGACCACTGCAGATGTCAGCGTCCACGAGGAGGACATGCCAACGTCAAGTCTGTCAGTTCAAAGTCCTCACCTGTGTGATGTCAGCACCACAGAGCGCCCGGTCTTGATTATGTCCAAGATCAAATTCCAGAGGAATCTCCGAGCTTTTGGATCCATCCCAGTGGTGGGTTCATCCTGCACAAGATAGTCCACAAGATAAAAGAGTCCAGGAGCTGCAGGAGCTGGAAGTTACTGAGATGCACCTCAGCTAAGAGGGATACCACTGCTCAAAGGTGCAACCTGCCGCGGCACAAACTGAAACCTTTGGAGCAAACATCATGTCTGACATCTCCACTTGTGCTCATCATGTCTCACCAGGAAGATGAGGGAGGGGTTAGGGTTAGGGTTAGGGCTAGGGTTAGGGCTCATCTTTAGGGTTAGGGTTAGGGTTAGGGTTAGGGGCTCATCTCTCCATGTCTCACCAGGAAGATGAGGGAGGGGTACCCGATGAGAGCTATGGCAGTAGAGAGCTTGCGTTTGTTTCCCCCGCTGTAGGTACCAGCAGGCTTGTCTGCGTACTTGGACAGTTCCAACTTCTCCAACGCCCACTGCACCACCTAAGAGCGGAGAGAGTAGAGTCCGTAACCATGGCAACGACCAGGAGCAGGACACAAGACCCACTCACCCTCTGCTGATCCTTCCAGGGAATCCCACGAAGCCTGGTGTAGAGCTGCAGATGCTCTGTGGCCGTCAGGTCGTCAAACAGAGCGTCAAACTGAGGACAGTAGCCTATACTCTGCTGCACATGCAGCAGGTCCTTCAAGATGCTTCAGGGAGAGGGAGGAGGAGGAGGAGGAAGAGGAGGAGGAGTGGGGAGAAGAGAGGAGAAGAGGAAGAGCGATAATGATAATTTACTTGAATGAAACACCAATCAATAAACCAAACATTACTCAACGTCTAACCCTAACCCTCTATCCTTAACCCCTAACCCTCTAACCCTCTAACCCTAACCCTTAACCCCTAACCCTCTAACCCTAACCCTCTAACCCTAACCCTCTATCCTTAACCCCTAACCCTCTAACCCTAACCCTCTAACCCTAACCCTCAACCCCTAACCCTCTAACCCTAACCCTCTATCCTTAACCCCTAACCCTCTAACCCTAACCCTCTATCCTTAACCCCTAACCCTCTAACCCTAACCCTCTATCCTTAACCCCTAACCCTCTATCCTTAACCCCTAACCCTCTAACCCTCTAACCCTAACCCTCTAACCCTAGCCGTCTATCCTTAACCCCTAACCCTCTATCCTTAACCCTAACCCTCTAACCCTAACCCTCTATCCTTAACCCCTAACCCTCTAACCCTAACCCTATATCCTTAACCCCTAACCCTCTAACCCTAACCCTCTATCCTTAACCCCTAACCCTCTAACCCTAACCCTCTATCCTTAACCCCTAACCCTCTAACCCTAACCCTCTATCCTTAACCCCTAACCCTAACCCTCTATCCTTAACCCCTAACCCTCTAACCCTAACCCTATCCCTAACCCTCTATCCTTAACCCCTAACCCCCTAACCCTCTAACCCTAACCCTCTAACCCTAACCTAAAATTTAAGGATCCGGTCCAGGTTCTGACCTGCTTCCATTGATGAAGGCTTCTCCTCCGGTGGTGCACTCATCACCTGTCAGCATCTTGAAGGTGGTGGTCTTCCCAGCTCCATTTACACCCAGCAGTCCAAAACACTCCCCGGGCCTGACCCCCAGGCACAGCCGGTCCACGGCCAGGATACGACCCATCTTTCTGGATTTATACACCTGATGGACACAGGTGACATTATTCCCTGCGTCAATCCCCCCCAGAACCAACCATGCATGACTGAAGTCCAAATGTTGGACAACTGGTGGCACCTTGGTCAGGTTCTCGATCTTCAGCATGTCGTGATCGGCGTCTCCTCTGAGCACTCTTCGTCTCTCACAGGCCACGTCCACGTCATCGTCCTCTATAGGCTGGCAGCTGAGCGG
>NC_042305.1:437576-495076 GCF_901000725.2 Takifugu rubripes
CCATCTCACCATCTCCCCCACCTCACCACTTCCCACACCTCACCATGTCCCCCACCTCACCATGTCCCACACCCCACCATGTCCCACATCTCACCATGTCCCCATCTCACCATCTCCCCCACCTCACCACTTCCCACACCTCACCATGTCCCCCATCTCACCATGTCCCACACCTCACCATGTCCCACACCTCACCATGTCCCCCATCTCACCCTGTCCCACACCTCACCATGTCCCACACCTCACCATCTCCCCCACTTCACCATGTCCCACACCTCACCATGATCCCATCTCACCATGTCCCCCATCTCACCATGTCCCACACCTCACCATGTCCCCCACCTCACCATGATCCCATCTCACCATGTCCCCCATCTCACCATGTCCCACACCTCACCATGTCCCCCATCTCACCATGTCCCCCACCTCACCATGTCCCACACCTCACCATGTCCCACATCTCACCATGTCCCCCATCTCACCATGTCCCACACCTCACCATGTCCCACATCTCACCATGTCCCACACCTCACCGTGTCCCCCATCTCACCGTGTCCCCCATCTCACCATGTCCCACATCTCACCATGTCCCACACCTCACCATGTCCCCCATCTCACCATGTCCCCCATCTCACCATGTCCCACACCTCACCATGTCCCACACCTCACCATGTCCCCCATCTCACCATGTCCCACACCTCACCATGTCCCACACCTCACCATGTCCCACACGTAGTTGGCCAGCCAGTAGATGACGGGGTCACAGCCACTCACGAACTGCAGGTGCTTGGCCTTGGTCGATTTCTCCGCCACCAGGAAAACCACAAAGCTGGCGGGCACAAAGGACATGGCCACGATGATGAAGATGGCGATGACCACGTCGGTGCCCTGCAGCCTGGACACACAGAGAGAAGAGCCGACAGATGAGACGGGATCATCTGGACACGCTGGGTCCCTCATAGGACGAGGCTTGACTCACAGGTAGTCCAAGGACAGACTGGCGCTGGTCCGGTTCATTGGGTGGTTTATGAGCGTGATCCCTGTCACAGAGAGAACTGGTGTCAATCACCTATCAGGGGGTCAGCCGGCCAGGAGGCTCCGCCCCCTGCGGGTCTGTTACCGTAGGCAGCGGGGTTGCCCTTGGACGCGGGCAGGTTGGCCCGCAGGATGGCGTTGTTGAGGACGTTGAGGTACGTGGGCATGCTGTGGTAGCCTTTGTTGTTGTACAACACCTGGACACAAGCGGTCAGCAGGTGCCGGGTTAGTGGGGGACCCATGGCGTCTTCACCCGCCCCCCCTCCTTACCTGAGCCGACCTCCGAACAGCTATCTTGCGAATCATTGGGGGGATTTTCCCTCCGAAGGATGCTGGGATGGATTTCTGGATGTTGCCCACAGTTATGCCTCCATATCTAAGAAGGAAGAAGCCAAAAGAAACCAAAGCCCATAAGGTTTTTAGCTCCATCAACTAATACAGAAAATATAAACAGGACTCAGTAAAGATCCAGCCAGGGCCAGAGTAGGAAGGGTTAGGGTTAGGTAGGGTTAGGGTTAAGGTTAGTTTTGGTTAGGGTTAGGTCACAGTTCACCCCCCCCCTCGGCCTAGAGTTAGGGTTAGTTAAGGTTAAGGTTAGTTAGGGTTAGCTCACAGTTCACCGCCCCCTTGGCCTAGGGTTAGGGTTAGGTTCTGAGGTTAGGGTTAGGGTTAGGTTCTGAGGTGAGGGTTAGGGTTAGGTTCTGAGGTTAGGGTTAGGGTTAGGTTCTGAGGTTAGGGTTAGGTTCTGAGGTTAGGGTTAGGGTTAGGTTCTGAGGTTAGGGTTAGGTTCTGAGGTTAGGGTTAGGGTTAGGTTCTGAGGTTAGGGTTAGGTTCTGAGGTTAGGGTTAGGGTTAGGTTCTGAGGTTAGGGTTAGGTTCTGAGGTTAGGGTTAGGGTTAGGTTCTGAGGTTAGGGTTAGGTTCTGAGGTTAGGGTTAGGTTCTGAGGTTAGGGTTAGGGTTAGGTTCTGAGGTTAGGGTTAGGTTCTGAGGTGAGGTTCTGATGAGCCTGCCTGGAGCAGGTGAGCCTCAGTGGATCCCAATCACCCGTATGGTTGATCCAAAGTCAACTCTGAGGACTCTAGGTGAGGTCAGAGCCTCTGGCCTTTAGAATGAGGCCGAGGAGGTGAAGCAGGCAGGATGAGTCAATGTCCCTAAAGCCCTGTAGAGCTTCTCTGGAACATGGTTGATATTTGACCATCCTTCTCACCCTGAGTAATTTCTGCCTCAGTAGAAAGACAAACGGCAGGTGTCACTAGTTCAGACACCTCTGCCGCTCATCATCAGGCTTCTGCCGGGGCTGGATCTACCAGGACCTGAGCTGCAGCTCCATCCCCGTTAGTGGTGTCGTGTATGCTACATGAATACCTGTGCAAGCGCAGCCGGTCCGATGTGAACAGGAGGTACTCCGACACGTTCCGGCCGGTGATGTCCACCAGCACGTCACCTGTCACCACCTTCATAATGGGAGGGTGCCCTCCTACACCACTGGGGCAGGAGAAACCTGCCCCTTGCATGGAGCAGGTACACCGTACAGCCTCATGGACCGAGGGTGGGTGTGGTGGAGGGGGTGTGACGGGTTCTGGGGTAAGACAGGAGCATGTTAGGGTTACTTCCTCAGACTGCAGCTTCAGCTGGTTCCCCAGCGCACGTGTGTGGTACCAGAAGGTGAAGCCCGTTCCTCGTCTACCCCCAGACTTACCGTGGACTGTGGTTGGAGCGGCCATTGTGAAGTTCCACACACCCTCCTCAAAGCGTTGGTCTGGGTCATCTGAGGGGGCAGGTAAAGGTGGGGGGGGCACAAAGTTGGAAAGAGGGACTCCCTGGGTGAAGGAGTCCAGACACATGGAGTCAAAGTAGCGGGCAGCCAAGGTCTTGGAGTTATTGGCGTTAGGGTTGAGGGTCTGGGCCAACTGGTCCAGGGTGCTGTTGAAGGGTGTTTTGAGGACACAGGTGGCCCCCACACCTGATGGCAGTCGGAGGGTGTTGATGATCTTCAGTGGGCTAGCATCAGGTGATAGCTTACTTCTGAAGAGGAAAGGTCAGCGGTTAGAACCAAGTCTGATGTGTCACAGCTAACAAACCAGGGAATAATGTCCGATAACGGCTGGTTATCACTGGGGAGGGGGCCCCTCTGATCCATGATCACTGACCATGTCTACGAACAAATGCTGCTCATTATAAAATCAAAGCTAATAATCCTAATATTAAAGCAAAGAGACGTCTTGGATCGGAAAAGGACCGTACTGATATCAAACTTCTGGATTTGAAAGAATGTGGACGGCATCTTCTAAATTACCCAAACTGCAGCTTCACCTCAGAAAATAAGCAGGTTCTTCTTTTTTTCATTGCTAATCCAAAGGCCCAATATGGTTTATAGGTCCATGTTATATTTATAAAGGCTAAAAGAGCTGGATGCTATATAAGGAAATGCTAACACGATGTAGCATCCATCCCACAATGTGGTTTTAGGACTGTTAGCATAAAACACTGTTGCAAACACAAATATCGTTCAAAGTCAAACGCAGCTTTGTTTAGTGGTTTGGGATCCACCACCCCGAGTATCTGCCCTCTGCATCACCCCATCTTCTCCACCTCCATCTTCATCTTCTCCACCTCCATCTTCTCCATCTCCCTCTTCTCCACCTCCATCTTCTCCATCTTCATCTTCTCCATCTTCATCTTCTCCATCTTCATCTCCTCCATCTCCATCTTCTCCATCTCCATCCCCATCTCCATCTTCTCCATCTCCATCTCCACCTTCTCCATCTCCATCTCCAGCGGTGGAAGAGCACCATCTCTCCACAGCCAGGCCAGTTTGAACTTGTCTTAACCAGTGAGCAGACGTGACGGTGGAGCACCTCACCTGTACCAGGGTCTGTTTTCGTTGGTGTAGGGGATGAAGTTGCCTCTTGGTTGGGTGTAATTGTGATACTGTGATGGGGACAAGATCAGCGGCGGCAAATCCCCTGTAAGAAAGGAGAGAGTGATGAGGAGGACTCTTCATGGTTTAGAACTGCTGCCCCCTTTGTGGCACCATCCAGGAACAAGCAGAAACTGAAGAACCCTAACCCCTGAGACACCCAACCCTCAGCCCTGGGGGTGTCTGTGAAGCCTCACCGATCTCCGGCACTGATAAGGCCACGGTCATGGCCACGCAGACGAAGAAGGCCGGCAGGAGGATCTGGGAGAACAGGCCCTTCGTGTTCCTCTTGGCGCAGTGGAACCTCTTGACGAGGAGGCCGTGGAACTGACTGAGCTTTAGCCCCCAACCCTCCAGCTTGATGCTGCCCTGCCCCTCCAACTCTGGCGGCGTGATTGAGGGGCTCCTGGCCTCGCCTGCAAGGGAAGCCCAAACATGACCTCTTGACCTCCGGGGTGATCAGTGAACTACATCAAGTGTGAGTTCTTCACAGTGGCTTTGCTCTTCTCTTACTCCTCAAGCTGGCAGATTCGGCCTCTTGGCTGTGGTCAAACAGGGGGCGGTAGTCTCCAAAGAAGTCTGCGTAGAGTCCACTGTCCTCCCCCCTCACTGAGCCAACAGAGGATGAGGATCTGAGGGAGGACTGGCTCTGGCTCAGCTCAGAGGACCTCGCCAGATTATTCAGCTCAACCTCTGGCTTCTCATCTTCTACAGAGGGTGGAGCCTCGCCCCGCAGCCCCCCCGGCCCTGGTGAACCCACCGAGGATTTCCCTCTAGGGGAGCCTTTGAAAGACACAAGGAGCAGACAAGAAAGCAGGTCAACTCATAACAGCTGCTGAGTCTGAGGGTTAGGGCTAGGGTGGAGTAGAACGCTGTCTGACCAGCATCACTGTTCTCCAAAGACTGGTCCTCTTCAGACACTTTGAGGAAAACCTCCTCCAGAGTTGTGTCCATCACTCCAAAGCTTGTTAGGGCCAGGCCATCCAAGTTGTGCTCCAAAGCCTTGGAGGACATCAAAGATCAGGGTTGGGGTTAGGGGTTAGGGTTTAAGGTTAGGTTCAGGGGTTAGGGTTAGGTTCAGAGGTTAGGGTTAGGGGTTAGGTTCAGGGGTTAGGGATTGGGGTTAGGTTCAGGGTTAGGGTTTAAGGTTTAGGTTCAGGGGTTAGGGGTTAAGGTTTGGAGTTAGGTTCAGGGGTTAGGGTTTGGGGTTAGGTTCAGGGGTTTGGGGTTAGGGTTAGGTTCAGGGATTGGGGTTTGGGGTTAGGTTAAGGGGTTAGGGTTTGGGGTTAGGTGTTAGGTGTTAAGGTTAGGTTCAGGGGTTAGGGTTTGGGGTTAGGGTTAGGTTCAGGGGTTGGGGTTTGGGGTTAGGTTCAGGGGTTAGGGTTTGGGGTTTAGGTTCAGGGGTTAGGGGTTAAGGTTAGGTCAAGGGGTTAGGGTTTGGGGTTAGGTGTTAAGGTTAGGTTCAGGGGTTAGGGTTTGGGGTTAGGGGTTAGGTTCAGGGGTTAGGGTTTGGGGTTAGGGGTTAGGTTCAGGGGTTAGGATTTGGGGTTAGATCAGTGTCCATGTGTTAAATAATTTAAAAGAGAACATCAATACTGGGAAACTTAGCTAGAATAATTTAGTATAGGTTGAGTTCAGCTGTGCTCCAAATACCTGAAAGAGCCTCTCAAAGCCGCCCTTCCTGATGGCCTCCGAGGGCAGAACATAAGACAGCTCAGTGTTGGAGTCGGACACCAGCAGGCAGGACGCCACAAACTGGCGGATAAACTGGGTGACGCGAGCCTCCGAACACGGTGCCAGAGAGCAGGATGGAGATGAAAGAGGGGCGGTGGGGGACTGGCTGTCCACACCTGGGACGGGAGGGAGACACAGGGGGATGGAGCGTTAGCGTTAGGGTTAGGGTCCAGTCTAGGTGGTCTACACACGGACCTGAGCCTTCACGTTGTCTCTTGACCAAAGTCAGCTTGTATCCATCTCCGTAGGTGCTCTTCAGGAAGAGTGGAGAACCACAGCACTGGAGCTTCCCATGGGAGATGATGGCGATGCGGTCTCCCAGAAGGTCGGCCTCATCCATGTGGTGCGTGGACAGGAGGATGGTGCGTCCTGGGACAGACGGGGACACTGTTCTGGATCTGGAACTGGAGAACTGTGTGGCTGCTCTGATACATAGATGCTGATACATAGATGCTAACTGAGGGGACGGATGCTAACTGAGTGGACAGATGCTAACTGAGGGGACGGATGCTAACCGAGTGGACAGATACTAACTGAGGGGACAGATGCTAACTGAGTGGACAGAGGCTAACTGAGGGGACAGATGCTAACTGAGTGGACAGATGCTAACTGAGGGGACAGATGCTAACTGAGGGGACAGATGCTAACTGAGGGGACGGATGCTAACTGAGGGGACAGGTGCTAACTGAGTGGACAGATGCTAACTGAGGGGACGGATGCTAACCGAGTGGACAGATACTAACTGAGGGGACAGATGCTAACTGAGTGGACAGAGGCTAACTGAGGGGACAGATGCTAACTGAGTGGACAGATGCTAACTGAGGGGACAGATGCTAACTGAGGGGACAGATGCTAACTGAGTGGACGGATGCTAACTGAGGGGACGGATGCTAACTGAGGGGACGGATGCTAACTGAGGGGACGGATGCTAACTGAGTGGACAGATGCTAACTAAGGGGACGGATGCTAACTGAGGGGACGGATGCTAACTGAGGGGACAGATGCTAACTGAGGGGACAGATGCTAACTGAGTGCTAACGCTGAGACTTTGTGGCTTTATGATGAAAGTTTAGAACTTTACCAAGTGGCCAACGGCTCGTGAGCAGGCAGGAGGTTACCAACTGCTCCAGTACAATAATGCTAAGCTAAGAGCAGCTCACCCTGTTTATACTTCAGGATGAGGTCCCAGATAGCCCTGCGAGCGTAGGGGTCCACGCCTGCCGTGGGCTCATCCAAGATGACGGCCCTGGACCCACCAACAAACGCTATGGCGACGGACAGCTTCCTCTTCATGCCCCCGGAGAGCGTCTGGACCAAACTGTGGCGCTTGTTGGACAACTCCAGGTCGATGATCATCCTGCAGGACCAAGACACCAAAGAGTCGAGGAAGGTTCACCTGTGCAGGTGAAACCCACCTCGGATGGGTTTCTAGTGAAAGGTTCTGTCTGGTCCTAGCGCGGCAGAAACGCTGTGGACCGGTACCAACTTGTCCATTTTCCTGCGGATGTCCTCTTCGGCCATGCCTTTGAGCCTGGAGTAGAACCACAGGTGTTCCTCCACGCTCAGCTTGTCAAACAGGACGTTGTGCTGCGGACACATGCCCAGGTTCTGGCGGATCCGCTCCATCTCTGTGCGGATGTCGTGGCCGTAGATGGTGGCAGAACCAGAGGTGGGTGGGAACAACCCCGTCAGGATGGACCTGGGGCAGCGGAGAACGTCAGTACCCTCAGGACACACTATCATACGAGCACTCTGGCCCCGCCCTCTTACATGGTGGTGGTCTTGCCGGCTCCGTTGTGGCCCAGGAAGGAGACCACCTGGTTCTCGTGCAGGTTCAGGCTCAGGTTGTTGAGGGCCAGTTTGCTGCCCGTCTTGTAGACCTTGGTCAGTTTGTCTATGCACACCACCAGGGGCAGATGGCTGGGCTCCTCCTCCATGCCCCGCAGCCCCCCTGCCCCAGGAGCACAGGAACAACCACAACACACACGGGCATGAAGAGGGGGGGGCAGTAGAATAGAAAGATGCATCCCATAATAGAATGGGACACATCTCCATGAGAGTCAGGAAGCCTTTTAACAACACTGAATAATACCAACATGGTTTTAGCTTATACCGGATTTTCTGGACTATAAGTCGCACTTTTTTCCATAGTTTGTCAGGGGGTGCGACTTGTACTCACACTGACAACCACCAGAGGGCGCTCTAGGCGTGTGCACTGACGACCACCAGAGGGCGCTCTAGGCGCGTGCACTGACGACCACCAGAGGGCGCTCTAGGCGCGTGCACACGTACTCAGTTCGTTGTGGGTCATGTAGCTGAATTGGTTATGTTAGCATACCGTAACGCTATTGCTAATCCATGCTAATGGCCTTTCAAGATGAAATGTATGTTCTTGGTCTCGGATTTTAGCAAATAAATTTCCCCCCAAAATGCAACTTATATATCTATTTTTCTTCTTTATTCTGCATTTTTTGGCTGGTGCGACTTAAACCCCGGAGCCACATATAGTCCAGAAACTACGGTAATTAACAGCCTTTGTCCATCCCACTCGTTACAGCCCTTATCTGTCCCACCGACAGGTTAGGGTTAGGGTTAACCCCTGACCTCCAGGGTTCCCCTTCAGACACGGCCTGCTCTGGTGGACTCAACATCTACCAACATCTGGGTTCTTTCATACCAGTTCTGCGCTGGTCCAGAGCACAAGCCTGGTCTTCCTCCATGACACTGAGCCGGGTGGTGCTGCCCCCGCACCAGGGCCAGTCCCAGGTCTCAACCCGCCCACTGCCGGACCAGTAGGACCTCTGCAGTGGGAAGTACCATGGCCGCGGAAGTCCATACATGCCTGCAGGGAAGGACACAACACTGGAGATGGGAAGGCCACATGTGACCAGAGGAGCAAGCATCATCAGCATTAGCATTAGCGTTAGCATCATTAGCATCCTAAACACACTGTTCTGTCACATCTGACGTGCGACAGGTCACCTTCTTCTCCTGGAAGCTGCCAGGAGCGGAGGAAGGCTCACCTGGGTGCACAGCCTCGATGTACCATGTGAGCACTCCATACACCGCGGCATCGATGATTAGCATCATCATGGACAGGCCCAGGTTGAAGTCGTCCCCTTCCACCGGGGACTGACTGATGGTCCTCCACTGGATTCCAACGCCAGCGACTTCGTACAGAGCAAAGTACTTGGAGCCCAGGCCAAAGGCGGTGGTGGACATCAGGGACTGCACAGGTGGAGCAGCAGATGGTCACCACGCTATCATGCTAACGCCACAGCTAACGACGAGAGAGGAGCAACTCCATCTTACGGCGATGCACTTCTCAAAGGCGGTGATCTTGTCGTGGGCCACTTCTTCTCGAATGGCCACGTACATGTAGGGCACATAACTGAGGAAGTAGATGATTCCACCACAGGCTGAAGCCAACTTGGCCTTGGAGTAGATCACAGACACCAGAAAGCTGCAACGCAACAAAGAGTTGAAGATCAAAGGCCTGAGCGTTCCCAGTCCAAACACAGGCTCCATGCTAACGTCGCTCCAGATGCTAAAGGCTAACTGGGCCTGATGGTCCGCCACGCTGCTGTCTGGAGATGATGAGGATCCTCACCAGAACATGATGGTGGCCACAGCGTAGATGGTGAGGAAGAGCCAGATGATGAAGGGGTCGCTGTGGAACAGGACCTTCCCGTACTTTAGGATGGCCGTCAGAGCCGTGACGGAGATGGAGAGCTGGACAAAGCCAGTGATGAACCAGGCCACCCAGTGGACGGCGTTGTTCAGACCCATCATCTTCATCACCTGGGGAGGAGGCCGCACCGCTGGTAATGTGTACAGCTGCAGCAGCTACAGGCTACAGCAGCAGCTACAGGCTACAGCAGCAGCTACAGGCTACAGCTACAGCAGCAGCTACAGGCTACAGCTACAGCAGCAGCTACAGGCTACAGGCTACAGCAGCTACAGCTACAGCAGCAGCAGCTACAGCTACAGCAGCTACAGGCTACAGCAGCTACAGGCTACAGCAGCTACAGGCTACAGCAGCTACAGGCTACAGGCTACAGGCTACAGCAGCTACAGGCTACAGCAGCAGCTACAGGCTACAGCAGCTACAGCTACAGCTGTAGCACCTACAGGCTACAGCAGTTACAGGCTACAGCAGCGGCTACAGGCTACAGCTACAGGCTACAGCAGCTACAGGCTACAGCTACAGGCTACAGCAGCTACAGGCTACAGCTGCTACAGCTACAGCAGCTACAGGCTACAGCTGCAGCACCTACAGGCTACAGCAGCTACAGGCTACAGCAGCTACAGGCTACAGCAGCTACAGCTACAGCAGCAGCAGCTACAGGCTACAGCAGCGGCTACAGGCTACAGCTACAGGCTACAGCAGCTACAGGCTACAGCTACAGCAGCTACAGGCTACAGCAGCGGCTACAGGCTACAGCTACAGGCTACAGCAGCTACAGGCTACAGCAGCAGCTACAGGCTACAGCTACAGCAGCAGCTACAGGCTGCAGCAGCTACAGGCTGCAGCAGCTACAGGCTACAGCAGCAGCTACAGGCTACAGCAGCGGCTACAGGCTACAGCTACAGGCTACAGCAGCTACAGGCTACAGCAGCAGCTACAGGCTACAGCTACAGGCTACAGCAGCAGCCACACCCTGACCTCCTTCAGGCGCTGCTCCTTCTCTGAGACGATGTGCTGGATCATCATGGCCACAGAGTAGACCCAGGAGATCACCATGCACAGAGGCATCATGTGCTCAATCACAAAGAGGAAACTGGAAAACAACAATGAAGACGTCTGTCATTCCAAAGTCAAAAAGGATTTTAGAGCGTTGGAAAATGTGGAATTTGTGAATTATTGTTATGGATGTGGTCCAGGAGCTCAACGCTCAGATCTTACTCGTCTCTGGTGTAGCAGGGGTAGGGGAACATCTGAACGTAGTTTCCAGGTTCCACCACGTCATGGCCGACAAACGTGTTGATGATAGCTCTCTCGATCATATCTGCAAACACGATGAGGACCTTAGAGAGTCAAGCAGGACGTTTCCCATCTACTCTCCTCTCTCGACGTTGGTACCACATGAAGAAATGTCTCCTTCAGGTGGACTCTGATCCCAAACACCGACGTTCCTCCAACCACCTCTGTCTCAGATGGCTGCTGGTGTACTGAGGTCCATGAAGACATGACCATGTGGGGGTTTATGCCAGGTCCTTGCACACACATGAACAGACCTCAGAAGGTCAAATCCATCGAGGATTCTAAAGTTTGTGCTTTCTGTGACGCTCATATCGAGCAGCACCTGATTGTTGGACCTGATTATTCCTACCGACCTGGACGGATGTATGGGACGGTCATTTGAACCCTCCCATCGGTCTCTTGTTCTTATTATCCTTGTTATTACTGCTGTTATTATTGCTGCGGTTGAGAATAATAGCATGGTTACTGTCCTGCCTGGTGGTTCCTCAGCTGACTGGCTAACGAGACACTTGATTCATGGAATCTTCTGTCATACAACATTAGTTTTCCTGTGAAAAGCAGTGAGAAGATGATGGATGAGTCCGTCTGGGCTCGAAACCAGGTAACAATCTCCTGACTGGCCGAACAAACCCGGTACTGTCGACCCACATCTGGGCAGATGTGGGTCCCGGACCTCAATACTCCCTCTCCGGAGTAAACTCAACCAATGCCCCCATCCCTGGCTGGTTTACCACAGGGTTTACCAAGTGTGGGTAGTTCATCCCTTAAATGATAAATGTCGGTAGTTCATCCCTTAAATGATAAGTGTTGGTAGTTCATCCCTTAAATGATAAATGTCGGTAGTTCATCCCTTAAATGATAAGTGTTGGTAGTTCATCCCTTAAATGATAAATGTGGGTAGTTCATCCCTTAAATGATAAGTGTTGGTAGTTCATCCCTTAAATGATAAGTGTTGGTAGTTCATCCCTTAAATGATAAATGTCGGTAGTTCATCCCTTAAATGATAAATGTCGGTAGTTCATCCCTTAAATGATAAGTGTTGGTAGTTCATCCCTTAAATGATAAATGTGGGTAGTTCATCCCTTAAATGATAAGTGTTGGTAGTTCATCCCTTAAATGATAAATGTTGGTAGTTCATCCCTTAAATGATAAATGTCGGTAGTTCATCCCTTAAATGATAAATGTCGGTAGTTCATCCCTTAAATGATAAGTGTTGGTAGTTCATCCCTTAAATGATAAATGTGGGTAGTTCATCCCTTAAATGATAAATGTTGGTAGTTCATCCCTTAAATGATAAATGTGGGTAGTTCATCCCTTAAATGATAAGTGTCGGTAGTTCATCCCTTAAATGATAAGTGTTGGTAGTTCATCCCTTAAATGATAAATGTGGGTAGTTCATCCCTTAAATGATAAGTGTTGGTAGTTCATCCCTTAAATGATAAATGTGGGTAGTTCATCCCTTAAATGATAAATGTTGGTAGTTCATCCCTTAAATGATAAATGTCGGTAGTTCATCCCTTGAATGATAACCGTCGGTAGTTCATCCCTTAAATGATAAATGTCGGTAGTTCATCCCTTAAATGATAACTGTCGGTAGTTCATCCCTTAAATGATAAATGTTGGTAGTTCATCCCTTAAATGATAAGTGTCGGTAGTTCATCCCTTAAATGATAAATGTTGGTAGTTCATCCCTTAAATGATAAATGTGGGTAGTTCATCCCTTAAATGATAAATGTGGGTAGTTCATCCCTTAAATGATAAATGTTGGTAGTTCATCCCTTAAATGATAAATGTCGGTAGTTCATCCCTTAAATGATAAATGTCGGTAGTTCATCCCTTAAATGATAACTGTCGGTAGTTCATCCCTTAAATGATAAATGTCGGTAGTTCATCCCTTAAATGATAACTGTCGGTAGTTCATCCCTTAAATGATAAATGTCGGTAGTTCATCCCTTAAATGATAACTGTCGGTAGTTCATCCCTTAAATGATAAATGTTGGTAGTCATCCCCTTAACCACGCACCTTGGATCCAAACAAATCCATACAGGAAGTAGAACTTCCCTCCAGAGTTGGGTCCAGGGCGCCAGTAGGCCCGTCTGATCTCGTTGGTCTTGGCTGTGAAGCTGGAGTTCTGGCGAATTTTGTAAACCACATGGGGGGGCAGAGAACCATCACTGCTGGTGTGGAAGATGACGCCTGCAAGAGGGAGGAGGCAGAGTGAAGCTCCGACCACTGCTGGGACATCCTGGAGGGACATCCAGTCTGTGTCTGACTGTGGACAGATGTTGGTGTCTGACTATGGACAGATGTCTGTGTCTGACAGTGGACAGATGTTGGTGTCTGACTATGGACAGATGTCTGTGTCTGACAGTGGACAGATGACTGTGTCTGACAGTGGACAGACATTGGTGTCTGACAGTGGACAGATGTCTGTGTCTGACAGTGGACAGATGTCTGTGTCTGACTGTGGACAGATGTCTGTGTCTGACAGTGGACAGATGTTGGTGTCTGACAGTGGACAGATGTCTGTGCCTGACAGTGGACGGATGTCTGTGTCTGACTGTGGACAGATGTTTGTGTCTGACTGTGGACAGATGTTGGTGTCTGACAGTGGACAGATGTTGGTTGTGACTACACAGAGGACAGATGTCTGTGTCTGACTGTGGACAGATGTTGGTGTCTGACAGTGGACAGATGTTGGTTGTGACTACACAGAGGACAGATGACTGTGTCTGGCTGTGGACAGATGACTGTGTCTGACTGTGGACAGATGTTGGTGTCTGACAGTGGACAGATGTTGGTTGTGACTACACAGAGGACAGATGACTGTGTCTGGCTGTGGACAGATGACTGTGTCTGACTGTGGACAGATGTTGGTGTCTGACAGTGGACAGATGTTGGTTGTGACTACACAGAGGACAGATGACTGTGTCTGGCTGTGGACAGATGACTGTGTCTGACTGTGGACAGATGTTGGTGTCTGACAGTGGACAGATGTTGGTTGTGACTACACAGAGGACAGATGACTGTGTCTGACTGTGGACAGATGTTGGTGTCTGACAGTGGACAGATGTTGGTTGTGACTACACAGAGGACAGCAAGCTGGACAGACAGAGAGAGACAGAAGTATCGCAGAGACTCACTGGCAAACACAGACACGTTGTCCTGGTACGCCTGACTCAGGGTGTAGTTGACAATGCTGTCCTCATCAGGAAAGCCCTTGAAGACGTCCACACTAACCTGGAGACACAGTTTGTAGACTGTAGGACAGATTGTCACCGTGTCCTTCTGGGTACGATACGATATTGACCTGTGGTTGATGGTCAGGTGCTGCCAGGACCACAACACTTAAAGAGACACACCTTGGACATAAAGCGTGTCCATCCACAAGCGGCATTGTCGATGGTGTCCAGCTGCTCCAGCAGTGTGGAGGTGTTGGGGAGACTGTAGTTTCCCTCCATCAGACCCTGCACCAGCTCCCTGTCGGAGCTGCTCAGCAGTTCTGGGTGCTGCTGAAACTCAGACGAGAGCTGTGGAGACATGGACCCATGGTTGAGGGCTGGTTTCCTGACCTGTTAAAAGTCTCTGGAGCCATCGTGAGGACGGTCTACCTGTTGCA
The DNA here is from genome assembly GCF_901000725.2 of Takifugu rubripes. Classification (NCBI taxonomy): domain Eukaryota; kingdom Metazoa; phylum Chordata; class Actinopteri; order Tetraodontiformes; family Tetraodontidae; genus Takifugu; species Takifugu rubripes. The sequence goes on from NC_042305.1 coordinate 451,870, forward strand.
ACCACAGTAGGTGGTCGTGCAGTTGACCCTCCTCTAGAAACGTCCTGAGCTGTGCAGAGACGTTGAGCCACACGCGGGTGTAATGGGTCACGTTCCCAACGAACGCAAAGGTCTCGTTGGCCTACGGCCAGACAAAGGTTTACATCAGACTAACGGAAGGCCTAGAACCTCGGGACCTTCAGTTCTGTGTGTATTGATCTCGTCTGACCAGCGACTTGCCTTCTGAATCACTTTGTCAGCCTGGGAGCCGATGGGGGAGTAGAGGATTTTGGGATTTGTAGTCATCAAGTGAACCAGCAGCCCAAGATTTCGCTGTTCTTTGCTTGTGAAGCCAAGAGAACTCATGTTGCCTCTCTTCAGAGCCTCGGGCTCGATGATCCTTCAGGGGAGGTCACAGCCAAATATGTTAGTATACTAATGAATTACCCTTTATCGTCCCTTCATCACACCCCTCACCCACCTGTTGTTGCCACACAGGATGGGCTGCAGACCAGCCCACAGCTGGACAAAGGCTGAAAACTGAGAATGAGGATTTTCTGACTCCTCCTTCCTGGTTTCTGCTCCTGATGCTCCACCTCCATCTACCCGATCCTCCGCAGCCTCTCTGGGGGTGTCAGTGGTGTTGGGGCCCCAGGTGGTGTTGTTGAGGGGCCACGTCACGTTTGTTGGCGAGGCTGAAGTCTGTCTCATACAAGCTCCTTTAGGTAGCAGACGAGCTAGGCCAGACAGTAAGTCCACGTCCTTCAGAAGCCTCTCAAAACCAGCCAAGTCCTTCAACAAGGCCCTGAGACGAGTCTCTGAGAGATGAGCCGTCACCCGGGGCTCCTGGAGCTGAAGCTGGTTGGGAGGAAATGGGGAGTCAGAGCTACTAGTAAAGTAGTATGTCTCAGAAAAGGGTTAATGATGGTTATGGTAGAGCCATCAGGTGCACCACAACCACCAGGTGAAGAGGACAGCACTGACCTCGGGATATATTAAGCAAAGCTCAAATCTTCTACTCAAGGTTGGTGTTTTAGAAGCAGGAAAACGGCCAGTCGTGAAGATTTGACCTAGTCTGACATGGACCTAGTCTGACATGGACCTAGTCTGACATGGATCTAGACTGACATGGACCTAGACTGACATGGACCTAGTCCAGGCATGGGCAAACTACGGCCCGGGGGCCACACGCGGCCCGTTAAACGTTTTAATCCGGCCCGCCAAACTTGAAAAATTAAATGAATAAACCTTGTTAATGTTATATTTTCACTGCAATTCTGGTGTTTTCCCACTAGATGGCGCACTGTACACTACGCGATCTGTACCCGGAAACACGATTTGTACTGCGCATGTGTGAACTTACGTCACTTCCTCTCCCCGTATTTCAACCTCTCAGTGCATTTTACGGTAGTCTGTCGTTACGATCGCTGTATAAAACTTTATACAAACAATCGATACATTACATAAACACTGTTTTCTACTTCACGTTTGCACTTTATCCTCTGACCCATCAGCCCTTCTATAAAGATGAGCGGACCTAAGAAACGGAAACTTTCACTGAACACCGATCATCTGCTGTTTGCCTCATATGCCAAGAAACTGTGGCGGTTTTTAAAGAGTATAATATTAGCCGACACTTTGCCACAAAGCATGCTAACTATGCTAGCAAGCTGTCAACAAAAGAACGGGAAGCTGCTGCTCAGAAGTTGGCAGCTAATTTAAAGGCTCAACAACGTTTTTTTTAACGTCAAACTGCCATTCAAGAGTCAAGTACCAAGGCCAGTTTTATGCTTTCATTCAGACTAGCGAAGGCCAGCAAAGCTCTGTCTGAGGGCGAGTTTTTAAAAGAATGCATGGTGGAGACAGCAGGTATTTTGTGCCCGGAGAGCAAAGACAAATTTGAGAAAATCAGCTTATCACGGCGGACAGTGACTCGCCGCGTGGAACTCCTTGCACTGTTCATTGTTGACTTTTGGCACCAGGGAAACAAATTGAATAGTAGGAGGAGGAGAAATCTGCATCTCCGACCATTTTTGAAAAAAAAGACAGTCAGGAGGAGAGTGATGGTGATATCCTGAAGGATAACAGAACTTTCAGTGCTTTAAAATAGAAATGGTTATTAATTTTTTTTAAAAAGGCACATTTTATTCATTTGATTTTAAGTGTTTTAAGACTCATTCCAAAGTCAGATATTTTGTTGTAATGCTTCTCTTCATTTTCATTTGAAATTAAAGCACATGTTTTCTCCATATCCCAAGATGTGTATTTTTTCTCCAATGAGGTGAGGTTACCAAAGCACTCCATCCATCCATCTGCTCCTGGTCCGGCCCCTTTGTCAAATGTTAGAACCCATTGTGGCCCACGAATCAAAATGTTTGCCCACCCCTGGGCTAGTCTGACATGGACCTAGTCTGACATGGACCTAGACTGACATGGACCTAGTCTGACATGGACCTAGACTGACATGGACCTAGTCTGACATGGACCTAGTCTGACATGGACCTAGACTGACATGGACCTAGTCTGACATGGACCTAGACTGACATGGACCTAGACTGACATGGACCTAGACTGACATGGACCTCGTCTGACATGGACCTAGACTGACATGGACCTAGACTGACATGGACCTAGTCTGAAATGGACCTAGTCTGACATGGACCTCGTCTGACATGGACCTAGACTGACATGGACCTAGACTGACATGGACCTAGTCTGACATGGACCTAGTCTGAAATGGACCTAGTCTGACATGGACCTCGTCTGACATGGACCTAGACTGACATGGACCTAGTTTGACATGGACCTAGTCTGACATGGACCTAGTCTGACATGGACCTAGACTGACATGGACCTAGACTGACATGGACCTAGTCTGACATGGACCTGGACTGACATGGACCTAGACTGACATGGACCTAGTCTGACATGGACCCGGACTGACATGGACCTAGACTGACATGGACCTAGACTGACATGGACCTAGTCTGACATGGACCTAGTCTGACATGGACCTAGACTGACATGGACCTAGTCTGACATGGACCAAACTGTGGCTCTGGGTCCCAACAGGTCCCAACAGGGGTGGTCCTGGTCTGCAGGGGTCCAAATCCCTCAAAAGGCAGCAGTGAATTGGTGACAGTGTAATGGGTGGACACTGGACCACCATGTGGATGACCTCAGGGGTCCAATCCTAAAGACCACCTCCTGCAGCAGATGGTAATGCATCTTTCTGCACCTGCTAATGCCCTGATACCCCAGCACACCTTCAGGAGTCAACATGTCAGGGTGAAAGGAGAACCAGGGAGGTGGTCCTGATGTTCTGGGTAAGAGCTGGATTATAGTTTCATGGTACTTTTCATTCACTCTGATTTGATCAAATTTAACTGGACTTTAATGTTAAAAAGGGAAACCACTTGAACAACCTTCTGGGCTCAAGGCCCAAGGACCTTCAGACTTGACAGTGACTGGAGATTCTTTAGCATCTGCCTTCTACGCTGTCTTTGGTTCCCCAGAACTAAGAGGACACATTGGGAGAACTTTGATGCATGTCCTTGATGGTTGTGTGCAACTGTGGACAGCTTCAGCGGCACCTTCTCAGCAGCTGTCCTCATGTCGACGTGCTGCTTCAGGGCCACACTCATCCTCCGGAAGCGCTCCGACCTTTGGCCTCTGTCTGTGCCGCCACACATGGCGTCAGAATAGACCTGAAGTCCTCGCCGCTGCTGCTCCGGCACCAGCAGGATCTTACTGAGCTCACTGCTGCCACCCTGCCCACAGGTGAGGGCTTCCAGCATGGATCCGGTCAGAAGAACCCCCTGTTAGACACACAGCAGGGGTTCACGGGTCACGATGGGTTCTTGGACCGGCTCCAGTACCGGCTCCAGCAGATGCATAAAGAGGACGCATGCCTCAGAGACCGCTGCCATACCTCCAGGTCCTTGAGAGCCTGCTGATCCTTTCTCTGGTCTTCTGTGCCATCAGAGCCTCCTAGCGCCCCAGGTGTCCCCCTGGGGAGGGTCCTTCTGCCAGCAGCTTCTGCTGGGTCACGCAATGCTTCATGTAGCAGACCTCCATCCGGACCCTCCACACCTGCAGAGGCTCCCTCCTGATTGGGGGAACAGTGAACACACAGAACATATCAGAACATCATCTACACCAAAGGGTGAACGGGCCAAACTCCTCCTCCTTCTCCTTCTAGAAGAGCCTTCACCTCCTGGCTGGGACCCTTGTCTCACTTGAAATCTCTCCTTTAGTTCCAGACACCTGTACGTAGATACCTTACCTACCCTAGTCCCCTTGTCCTGTCCCAGTTGGACTTGTCTTGGGCCTGTTGCTCCATCTGCTAGTCATTAGTGGTGTCCATCCTGCTCTTCATTTTAAACCCAACCCCACCCAGCAGGTTGGGCAACTTTGGAACGGTCCCAGGGGTCGGCTGTCCTCCAGGGGCAGGATGTTGGACCAGACCTTTGATCCCCACTCCTCCTACTCGTGGAGCTGGGAAAGACCTTGATCTCATTCTTGGACCATCACAGTGACCCGTCTCCATATATTTCTCCACCTTTTCATCAGTTCAGCGTGAGGCTCAGTGATCACCCCCCCCTTCCTGCTCCTCTCCCACGGTCTCCTTCATCCACGTCTCCTCTGCCCCCCCCCAGCTCTACCCTGAGGAACCCCCTGGACCATGTGTGTTCTCATCATTGAGGGCCAGTGTTGGCCACCCTTCACCCCAAACATCTTCTCTTTCTGAACGCTGCCATAAAGCGTGTCACCAAAGTGGCCTTCAGAAACCGAAGAGGACCTGCAGGACCACTTGGCTGATCCAACTGGAGCCTGAAGAAAACAGCCTTGATCCGTCTCACCTGCAGAGAAGAACCTCTGTCTTCAGGTTTCTGGCTGGTGCCTCCTGGACCCAGCTCCAGACTCTGGTTCCTTTCTCCATCTCTGGTTCCTAAGAGGAGCCTGCGCACCTGCACACAGAAACAGGTGTGTGAGACACACACACACACACACACACACACACACACACACACACACACACACACACACACACGCCTCAGTCGGGCAGGGGTAATAAAGGAGTTATTACCGCTGTGAGGCTGACAGGAGTGTGGAGCAGTAGCCTGGTGGTGGCCTTGGACAGAGAGAAGTTCTTCAGCAGAACCTGCTGGAAGAGAGTCTGGTCCTTCAACACACTGGCCAGAGTGACGTCTACACACACACACACACACACACACAGAAGAGATGAGAGCAAGGAAAAGGGTGTGAACCCCCCTGAGGGGGTGTGGGCGGGTCCTTAGAGTCGTTCCTGAGACCTTGGGTCTTGTTGAAGGTGAGGTCTGGTGATGACGGTGCAGAGCTGAGGCTGTCCAGGTGCTGCTGCAGGGTTTCCAGCTCTTGGCCCAGTCCTGGCCCCTCAGAGGTGAAGAGTCGGTTCTGCTCGGCGACCTGGCTGATGCGCTCCAGCAGCTGGCTCACACTGACACAGACAACAACACTCAAGAACCTTCAGTACCTTGCTCAAGGGTACCTTGGCAGTGCCCTGAAGGTGTTCTGGTAGCAGGGGGGTGTGCCATGACCTGCTCTGCTCAACATGGACCCAGATCGAGTTATGCATCTATGTGACAGGTCACCTAGCCTTAGCTCTAATGCTAACCATACGTTTAGCTCTAATGCTAACCATGCGTTTAGCTCGAATGCTAACCATGCGTTTGTGCCCCTTCTACAAGCAAAAGCTCGAGCTTCTCCTGAGTCTCTGGATCATTGCTGGCATTAATGACTGTGTGTGTGAGAAGGATCCAAACGTGTCCTCAGATATTTTAATCCCGTTTTATGGTTCATGTCGTGTTGTGAAGCTGTGGCGAGTTCTCACGTGGAGTTCTGGTACTGCAGGAAGCCAAACTCATCCCGCTGTCCGTCTGGGCAGAGCGACTGCATGATGGGGATGATGCCGGCCGAGGTGAGCGGGGCGGCACTGTAGAAGGCTGCAGCCCCGGAGGAGAGCCCAGGGACAGGAGCCAGGGACAGGAGCCCCGGGACAGGAGCCAGGGACAGGAGCCCAGGGACAGGAGCCAGGGACAGGAGCCCAGGGACAGGAGCCAGGGACAGGAGCCCAGGGACAGGAGCCCAGGGACAGGAGCCAGGGACAGGAGCCAGGGACAGGAGCCCAGGGACAGGAGCCCAGGGACAGGAGCCAGGGACAGGAGCCAGGGACAGGAGCCCAGGGACAGGAGCCCAGGGACAGGAGCCAGGGACAGGAGCCAGGGACAGGAGCCCAGGGACAGGAGCCAGGGACAGGAGCCAGGGACAGGAGCCCAGGGACAGGAGCCCAGGGACAGGAGCCCAGGGACAGGAGCCAGGGACAGGAGCCAGGGTGGACACACACAGGATCATCAGGGACAACATGTCTCATTAGAGTCAAACAGCACAATGAGGAGCATCTTGGTGATTGGTGGCCAGAGAGGACGTTCCCCTGAACACTGGCTTCATGCTTTCAACGTGGTTCAGAGAGAAAACACAGATTAAAGCTAAATTAGCTGATGCGTCCGTCTAGAACTCAGTCAGCTCAGATGTTGCTCCAGGTCCAGCAGAAGGTCCACTGGACTGTTGAACTGGACTGTCAAGCAACATCTGAGCTGCAGGACTCCTCTCTAGCCAGCAAACACTGGAGTTAAAGCTCAGGTCCACACACACGATCAGAGTTGACATTAAGGAAAGTTAGCACACAAGCTAGCTGGCGTTAGCTGTACGGAGAGAAAGATGTCACCCACGACTGCAGGAGCATTACTGGACTCAGCAGATATCATCATCATCATCATCATCATCATCGATCACAGATGATTTGAGCAGAACATGTGACCAGACCTTCTCCTCACCAGCCTTCCTCACCCTTCCTGCAGATGGTGCCACACAAAACATCTGGTCCTGTCCACATGAAACATCTGGCCCTGTCCACATGAAACATCTGGCCCTGTCCACGCGAAACATCTGGCCCTGTCCACGCGAAACATCTGGCCCTGTCCACATGAAACATCTGGCCCTGTCCACGCGAAACATCTGGCCCTGTCCACATGAAACATCTGGCCCTGTCCACGCGAAACATCTGGCCCTGTCCACGCGAAACATCTGGCCCTGTCCACACGAAACATCTGGCCCTGTCCACATGAAACATCTGGTTAGCTCTAACCCTACCCTAGCCTTAGCTCTAACCCTACCCTAGCCTGAGCTCTAACCCTACCCTAGCCTTAGCTCTAACCCTACCCTAGCCTTAGCTCTAACCCTACCCTAGCCTTAGCTCTAACCCTAACCCTAGCCTTAGCGCTAACCCTACCCCAGCCTTAGCTCTAACCCTAACCCTAGCCTTAGCTCTAACCCTACCCTAGCCTTAGCTCTAACCCTACCCTAGCCTTAGCTCTAACCCTATCCCTAGCCTTAGCTCTAACCCTACCCTAGCCTTAGCTCTAATGCTAACCTAACCCTAACCCTAGCCTTAACCCTACCCTAGCCTTAGCTCTAATGCTAACCTAACCCTAACCCAAAGTGTCACTGATAGGCTGTCGGGGGGCTCGCTCATCCTTCCACACAGGAGCGTTTTGCTCAAGACGGACCAGAAAGGGATGAATGACGACCTGCTGAGCAACTGAATGGAGGAGGACACATGGACACAGGGACACAGGGACACAGGGACACAGGGACACATGGACACAGGGACACAGGGACACAGGGACACAGGGACACATGGACACACAGAGACGTCCTGGGACCAGCCAGGTAAAGGAACATGGTGGCACTTACATACTGATGCGTCCATCATGCAGAGAACATGCATCATACATGAGAGACAGAAAGAGATGAGACAAAGTAAAGAGACATCAACTGGAGCCACCACCATGTTCTCCAGGGACGGAACCAAAGATCAGGCAGGAACCAAAGAAGAAGAGACAAAGTGTAGCAGCCAGGAGCAATGACCTTCTACATCTGAGGGATGAGCACATGCTCCTCAACGTGAAGGAGGGCCAGCAACCCAAACATCCTCATCGTCATAGCAACTGTTCCTCAGCCTGTCATGATGAGGGAGGAGTCATGGACTGATGTCATGGATCGGTGTCATGGACCGGTGTCATGGACGGGTGTCATGGACCGATGTCATGGACCGGTGTCATGGACCGGTGTCATGGAGCGATGTCATGGATCGGTGTCATGGATGATGTCATGGACTGATGTCATGGATGATGTCATGGACCGGTGTCATGGACGGGTGTCATGGACCGATGTCATGGACCGATGTCATGGATGATGTCATGGATGATGTCATGGACCGATGTCATGGACGGGTGTCATGGATGATGTCATGGACTGATGTCATGGACCGGTGTCATGGATGATGTCATGGACTGATGTCATGGACCGGTGTCATGGACCGATGTCATGGATGATGTCATGGACCGGTGTCATGGACCGGTGTCATGGACCGATGTCATGGACGGGTGTCATGGACCGGTGTCATGGACCGGTGTCATGGACGGGTGTCATGGACCGGTGTCATGGACCGATGTCATGGATGATGTCATGGACGGGTGTCATGGACCGGTGTCATGGACCGGTGTCATGGACCGATGTCATGGATGATGTCATGGACCGGTGTCATGGACCGGTGTCATGGACCGGTGTCATGGACCGATGTCATGGATGATGTCATGGACCGGTGTCATGGACCGGTGTCATGGACGGGTGTCATGGACCGATGTCATGGATGATGTCATGGACCGATGTCATGGATGATGTCATGGATGATGTCATGGACCGATGTCATGGATGATGTCATGGATGATGTCATGGACCGATGTCATGGACAGGTGTCATGGATGATGTCATGGACCGATGTCATGGACCGGTGTCATGGACCGGTGTCATGGATGATGTCATGGATGATGTCATGGACCGGTGTCATGGACCGATGTCATGGATGATGTCATGGACCGGTGTCATGGACCGGTGTCATGGATGATGTCATGGACCGGTGTCATGGACCGGTGTCATGGACCGATGTCATGGTCCGATGTCATGGACCGGTGTCATGGACCGGTGTCATGGACCGATGTCATGGTCCGATGTCATGGACCGGTGTCATGGACCGATGTCATGGACTGATGTCATGGACCGGTGTCATGGACTGATGTCATGGATGATGTCATGGACCGGTGTCATGGACCGGTGTCATGGACTGATGTCATGGACCGATGTCATGGATGATGTCATGGACCGGTGTCATGGACCGGTGTCATGGACCGATGTCATGGACCGGTGTCATGGACCGGTGTCATGGACCGATGTCATGGACCGATGTCATGGATGATGTCATGGACCGGTGTCATGGACCGGTGTCATGGACCGGTGTCATGGACCGATGTCATGGACCGGTGTCATGGACCGGTGTCATGGATGATGTCATGGATGATGTCATGGACCGATGTCATGGATGATGTCATGGATGATGTCATGGAGCGATGTCATGGAGCGATGTCATGGATGATGTCATGGACTGATGTTTCCACAGTAAAACCTTTAGTCTTTGGAGAGCAGACCAACGCACTTGTTCAGGGTGGGAGGACGTCTCAACATTTAAACATCTCAACATTTAAACATCTCAACATTTAAACATCTCAACATTTAAACATCTCAACATTTAAACATCTCAACATTTAAACATCTCAACATTTAAACATCTCAACATTTAAACGTCTTCCTCCTTCCAGTTTCTTTATTTCCTACCTTCTTTGACAGCAATCGCTGGTTTCTTCTGCCTCAGACCCAAGAGGATGAAGAACAGGACCAGAGGAATAAAGATCTCAAACGCCAGCACCCACTAGAGAGGAGGAGAGGAGGAGGAGGAGGAGGAGGAGGAGGAGGAGAGGGAGGGAGAGGAGGAGGAGGAGGAGGAGGAGAGGGGAGGAGGAGGAGGGGAAGGAGGAGGAGGAGGAGGAGAGGGAGGAGGAGGAGGGGAGGAGGAGGAGGAGGAGGAGGAGAGGGAGGGAGAGGAGGAGGAGGAGGAGGAGGAGAGGGAGGAGGAGGAGAGGGAGGAGGAGGAGGGGGAGGAGAAGGGGAAGGAGGAGGAGGAGGGGGAGGAGAAGGGGAAGGAGGAGGAGGAGGAGGAGAGGGAGGAAGGGAAGGAGGAAGAGGAGGAGGAGGAGGAGGAGAAGGAGGAGGGGAAGGAGAAAGAGGAGGAGGAGGAGGAGGAGGGGGAAGAGAAGGGAACTTGTGTCATTCATGTTTGTTGACTGGGCAGCTCCCCTCTAACCTGTGAATCACCTGTACCACAGACCATTGATTGATGATGGCTCAGTGATGCTGGTCAAATGTCAACTACACAACTGTTACAGAGGACCAGTGATGCTGTCACCGTGGCAACAGAACCCACTGCTCATGTGGTGGTTGTCACGGTAACCAGTGCGTCCATTCATGAGACTGGAGCCTCCCAAACCTGATGCAGTTAACCTGATCAACACGTTTGTTTCCATCATCCATCATCCATCATCCATCATCCATCCATCCATCCATCCATCATCCATCCATCCATCCACCCATCATCCATCCACCCATCCATCATCCATCCATCCATCCATCCATCCATCATCCATCCATCCATCCATCCATCATCCATCCATCCATCCACCCATCATCCATCCACCCATCCATCATCCATCCATCCATCCATCCATCCATCATCCATCCATCCATCCATCCATCAATCCATCATCCATCCATCCATCATCATCCATCCATCCATCCATCATCCATCCACCCATCATCCATCCATCCATCATCCGTCCATCCATCCATCCATCATCCACCCATCCATCATCCATCCATCCATCCTCCATCCATCCATCATCCACCCATCCATCATCCATCCATCCATCATCCACCCATCCATCATCCATCCATCCATCATCCATCCATCCATCATCCACCCATCCATCATCCATCATCCATCCATCCATCATCCATCCATCATCCATCCATCATCCACCCATCCATCATCCATCCATCCATCATCCATCCATCATCCACCCATCCATCATCCATCCATCCATCCATCCATCATCCACCCATCATCCACCCATCCATCATCATCCATCCATCATCCATCCATCCATCCATCCATCATCCATCATCCATCCATCCATCATCATCCATCCATCCATCCATCATCCATCCACCCATCATCCATCCATCCATCATCCGTCCATCCATCCATCCATCATCCACCCATCCATCATCCATCCATCCATCCATCCATCATCCATCCATCCATCATCCACCCATCCATCATCCATCCATCCATCATCCACCCATCCATCATCCATCCATCCATCATCCATCCATCCATCATCCACCCATCCATCATCCATCATCCATCCATCCATCATCCATCCATCATCCATCCATCATCCACCCATCCATCATCCATCCATCCATCATCCACCCATCCATCATCCATCCATCCATCATCCATCCATCCATCCATCCATCCATCATCCACCCATCATCCACCCATCCATCATCCATCCATCATCCATCCATCCATCAATCATCCATCCATCATCCATCCATCCATCCATCATCCATCATCCACCCATCCATCCATCATCCACCCATCCATCCATCATCCATCCATCCATCAATCATCCATCAATCCATCCATCCATCCATCATCCATCCATCCATCATCCACCCATCCATCCATCATCCATCCATCATCCATCCATCATCCATCCATCCATCATCCATCCATCCATCATCCATCAACCCATCCATCCATCCATCATCCATCCATCCATCATCCATCCATCATCCATCCATCCATCATCCATCATCCATCCACCCATCCATCCATCATTCATCCATCCACCCACCCATCATCCATCCACCCATCATCCATCTATCCACCCACCCACCCACCCATCCATCATCATCTATCTATCCATCCATCCATCCATCCATCCATCCATCCATCCATCCATCCATCCATCCATCCATCATCCATCCATCCATCCAGGACGTGTTCCTGTCTGGGGCAGTTTTCAATGAGCTCATGACACTCTTGAACCCAGCTGTTGCTGAGAAAGCACCGTTCCTTCCTCCTCCTCCTCCTCCTCCTCCTTCTTCCTCCTCCTCCTCCTTCACCTCCTGGTTCAGCTCTAGGTTTCTGACTGTGTTAAATCAGCCTTAAATCATTCTGACGTCCCCCCCTGAGGGACCCAACCTCAGCAGGACATCATGGGGAACCTCTTTTCTCCTCAGCATGGACCACTGCTGCCTGGCTGCTCCTGCCATGGATGAAACCTTCTGCCTCGGTGTTGGTGGACCTGCTGTCAGCACCACCAAGCTGGACTAGAACTGAGTCTTTGCTGAACTAGCTGGGAATGAGAGTGGTGCCGCTACATACAGTATATCTGTATATTCAGATATTTTTAGACTTTACAGAACTGACCCCAGGACAGACCCCAGCAGTCACCCTAGGATAGACCCCAGAGCCAGACCCCAAGACTGGCCCCAGAGCCAGACCCCAAGACTGGCCCCAGAGCCAGACCCCAGAGCCAGACCCCAAGACTGGCCCCAGAGCCAGACCCCAAGACTGGGCCTAGAGCCAGACCCCAGGACTGAACTCAGCTTCAAGCACTGGTGGACGGAAAGCTGAAGTTTAACATGAGGACCTCTGAGTAGGAACAAACTCAAATGGGGGACTCTGATGCTTTTGGTGGGCAGAGGATTAGAAAGAGGGACAGGACAGGCCGGGTTGGGAAGAGTCACCCGCTGCTGTCTCCTAAACAATGCTCTTATTGTGAAGGTGAAGTGAGACAGCCGAATGTGACAACGAAGCTTCTATCAGACCAGACGTGCGTGGACACAGCGAGCACTGTTCTACAGGCCGGGGGACAGAAACCTGAACTCCAAACTCCAAACCCAGTATCATCGTTGAGTTTTCCTACCTGGATCCCAGCACCTCTGACACACGAGAGCAGCTCGAGGAACCTACACCAGAATCCACTACAAGTTACACCACAAAGTTCCACCACAAAGTTCCACCACAAAGTTACACCACAAAGTTACACTACAAAGTTACACCACAAAGTTACACTACAAAGTTACACTACAAAGTTACACCACAAAGTTACACCACAAAGTTACACTACAAAGTTACACTACAAAGTTACACCACAAAGTTACACCACAAAGTTACACTACAAAGTTACACCACAAAGTTACACCACAAAGTTACACTACAAAGTTACACCACAAAGTTACACTACAAAGTTACACCACAAAGTTACACCACAAAGTTACACCACAAAGTTACACTACAAAGTTACACCACAAAGTTACACCACAAAGTTACACCACAAAGTTACACTACAAAGTTACACCACAAAGTTACACTACAAAGTTACACCACAAAGTTACACCACAAAGTTACACTACAAAGTTACACCACAAAGTTACACTACAAAGTTACACCACAAAGTTACACTACAAAGTTACACCACAAAGTTACATTCCAAAAAACAACAGATACAACAGGTGAACTCCTCCAAGCTGAGAAGAACAAACTACCACTTTGTTATTTTTGTCCAACGAGACGTGTTTCTGGGCCTCTTTGATTCGCTCTTGATCTTCCAATAGTGTCCAAGTTCACCCTCCACAAGTACAAAAGTTAGTTAGCTAGTTAATGAGTGATGATGTTGCTAGTTAATGTATGATGATGTTGCTAGTTAATGAGTGATGATGTTGCTAGTTAATGAGTGATGATGTTGCTTGTTAATGAGTGATGGTGTTGCTAGTTAATGAATGATGATGTTGCTAGTTAATGAGTGATGATGTTGCTAGTTAATGTATGATGATGTTGCTAGTTAATGTATGATGTTGCTAGTTAATGAGTGATGATGTTGCTAGTTAATGTATGATGATGTTGCTAGTTAATGTATGATGTTGCTAGTTAATGAGTGATGATGTTGCTAGTTAATGAGTGATGATGTTGCTAGTTAATGTATGATGATGTTGCTAGTTAATGAGTGATGATGTTGCTAGTTAATGAGTGATGATGTTGCTTGTTAATGAGTGATGATGTTGCTAGTTAATGTGTGATGATGTTGCTAGTTAGTGAGTGATGGTGTTGCTAGTTAATGAGTGATGGTGTTGCTAGTTAATGAGTGATGATGTTGCTAGTTAATGTATGATGTTGCTAGTTAATGAGTGATGATGTTGCTAGTTAATGAGTGATGGTGTTGCTAGTTAATGAGTGATGGTGTTGCTAGTTAATGAGTGATGATGTTGCTAGTTAATGAGTGATGGTGTTGCTTGTTAATGAGTGATGGTGTTGCTAGTTAATGAGTGATGATGTTGCTAGTTAGTGAGTGATGGTGTTGCTAGTTAATGAGTGATGGTGTTGCTAGTTAATGAGTGATGTTGCTAGTTAATGAGTGATGATGTTGCTAGTTAATGTATGATGATGTTGCTAGTTAATGAGTGATGATGTTGCTAGTTAATGAGTGATGGTGTTGCTAGTTAATGAGTGATGGTGTTGCTAGTTAATGGTTGAAGTTTCAAACCACTTTATTAGGTGTCACATAGTGACGGCTCACACATACATACATTAAAAGTACGAGTGGTGTTGGTACTGGTACCCGGTATTGGTACCAGTACTCAGGAGTGAGCACTGGTACCAAACATTCCTAATTTATAGTCATCATAAAATCATTACATTTCATAAGTCACTTGGCAGTGATGAATATACTAATGAGTTTGTTTTTATTCATTCCACTGGGACCTAGTTCCACCTGGGTAAACCAGTTGCGGACACTGGAACATGGCCTCTCACCTGGAGGTCACCTGATGTTCATCTTATGGACCAATTAGTCTTTTAAAGATCGATAAACTTTTATCTTCAATATCGGCCGCTAGGTTAGCAGGAACGATAGCTCCACTCCTTCATCTAGATCAAAGACAGCTTGTTGATGAGGGAGTAACACTGAACCTTATTTAACGAGCACGTGGCCACAGACACCTCAGATGCTGAGAAGGCCGCTGCTGAGGTCTGAAGCCTCATGGATCTGACACCTTCAACCACTTCAGCTTTCAACCATCTTTAAAGAAACACCCGTGTCTAGAAACACCTGTGTCTAGATACACCTGTGTCTAGAAACCCTGGTGTCTAGAAACACCTGTATCTAGAAACACCTGTGTCTAGAAACCCTGGTGTCTAGAAACACCTGTGTCTAGAAACCCTGGTGTCTAGATACGCCCGTGTCTAGAAACACCTGTGTCTAGAAACCCTGGTGTCTAGAAACACCTGTGTCTAGAAACACCTGTGTCTAGAAACCCCAGCCAGGGCTGCGCTGACTCTCTGAAGGTGTGGTGGAGGCCACACCACTGTGAGCCCACAGACAGACACAGACACAGACACACAGCACGGACCTGCTGCCTGGTCAACAGCTTTGCATCTTGTCCTCAGAAACGGCCAAAGGACACCGAAATGATGACTCATAGCCAGGGAGCTAGCATTAGCATGTAGCTTCATCCAGTGCTATCAAAGCCACCACCAGCACCACCTGTTTGATGGAGCCAGACTTTCTCCAGGAGCCTCCTGTCAGCTGAGGTGGGACCAGCTCGGGGGCTGCTGCTGGCTGGGGGGCTACAGAACCCCCCTCCCCCCCACGGCTGCACCGGCTCCCTGCTAATGTCAGTTCACATCCATGAACCGAGAGGACATTTGGACAGCTGGTTCATGCTTTCCTTATTGTTGTGTTGTTGTTGTTGTTATTGACTCGGCTGTATTACCAGACCAGACCAGTCAGACCAGACCAGTCAGACCAGACCAGGAGTGCTCGGCTCCCTACGGGCTTTTCTAACCACCACATCTGGCGCTCCTGGACCCCCCGGGCCGCCCCTCCGCTCGGACTCACCGGGCCTCTCCTCTTCAGGGAGATGTTCTTCCACAGCAGGAGGTGCAGCTGGTGCAGGAACCCCATCTTGGCTCGGATCCTGCCTCGGTCCTCCCGACACTCATCACATTAGCATCCCGGCTGCGGCCTCTGGCGGGGACGGTCCGTCCGAACCGGTCCCGGTCCGGGCATGAGTCGGGCTGACAGCTCTCAACAGAACCGACGCTGGGCTCCTCTGCTGCTGCTGCTGGCGGCGGCTCCTCTCGTCACCCGGACTCTTCCTCCTGCTCCTCCTCTTCCTCCGCTCCACTTTAACTGCGCCGAGCAGGAAACGTGTTGGACCTCGCCGCTGCCAGCAGGGGGCGCCAGAGCGCCGCATCACAAACACCCGGGATCTTCTTCTATTTCTGCCCGAGACCTTTGATATTGTAGTATTTTATTCAACTTCTGTCGTGACCTCTTTGTATTATTTTACCTTTTTTTTTAGCGTGTTATTGTGGACGGACCGCCGGAAGGCAGGGTTCTGTGCGTGGTGACGTCACAGGCGGACGCGGCTCCCCAGGAGAGCGGCGATAATCAGGCAGCCAGGCGTCGGTGCGCATCCATGTTGTTGCAGGTCGCCAGTAGGACTGAGGATCTGGACTGAGGATCTGGATTGAGGTTCTGGATTAGTCCTTGTTTCGATCTGCGCTGCGTCACCGGACCCTCTGTTCTCCGAGCATCAGGGATGGAGGAATGAGCAGCACCGACGCTCCTTGGTCGCCGCCTGCTCCTCATCCTGCTCCGGCGTCTCCTCTGTCGGCCTCCGCGTCCCCCGTCGCTCGTCGGTGCCGTGGTCGGGATGCGGGCCCCGCTCGGCCGCGCTGCGGTGCTTGCGGCCCTGTTGACGCTGAGCACCTGTCTGACAGGTAAGGAGGTGCCTCGCGAGCCGTGACTGGCTGGGTTAGGGTTCGGGCCAACCGGCTCCGTCCACACTGGAGCACGAGGCCAGCTCACCAGACTGTGGTTGGACTCACTCATCTGTTGTCAGAACCAGAACCAGCTGTTGTCAGAACCGGTCCCAGCAGGTCCTCCGGTCTAACCAACTGGGCCAGTTTCCAGCACCTGGACGTGATTTTAGTGTCTTGTTGTGTTTCAGAGCTTTAAACTAGAATCCAAAGCTAAAACCAGTGCGTGACTTTGACTTTAGATGTGGTTGATTGCGCCTCTCCTTCGGGCCCGTTACTGGTCCCACCACCGACCCACACTGGGGCACCAGTGACCCGCGGGTTTATCTGGGAGACCCAACTGGAACAGGGAGATTTCCCAGTGTCGAGCTGCTTGTTGTCTCACACACACTCCAGCTGTCAGAGCTGAAGAGCTGTGTGACGCTGATGCCTTCTCACACACACTCACTCACACACACACTCACTCACACACACACTCACACACACTCACGCACACACACCCTTTAGGCTAATAATAGGTGGGTCTGTCTCCACCAAAACATCCCTGTTGCAGCCCCGCTGCCATGGAAACCACAGAAACGGGGCCGGTTGTGTCCGATGGTGTGTCTCAGGTGATGGTGCAGGTGTGTGACTGCAGCACCACCCTGGTGTGAGGGTGGTGCTGCAACATCAGTCTGGTGAGGACAAAGATGAGGTTGTTGCTCTGGTTGGAGGGGATGCGGAGCAGAGGTTGCTAGGAAACTGACTCGAGGAGAACATGTGGTGGCTGGATGCTGTGAGAGGTGTCGTCGTTTTCTCATGGATGAGGCTCAGGATCGCTTGTTTCTGCAGCTCACACCGTTAGCTTAGCTTAGCTTAGCGTAGCTTGTGTGGCTTCATCAGCGCTGAGTGTTGGTGACTAGCAGCCTGACATTTGTTGTCTTCTGGTTAAACAAGTATCGTCAACGGTAGCATGATCAACAGGTGTGTGTGTGTGTGTGTGTGTGTGTGTGTGTGTGTGTGAGAGAGAGTGAGACCACTAGCGTGGCTTATTTAGCTCACAACCCTGCCATCCTTGACTTGTGTATCTGTGTGATGACTCACCCTCAGTGATGTCATACCTCTGTGGTTGCAATAGCAGTCGCCATAGCAACCGCTGTCCAGGATCCAGCCAGAGAGAAGGGAGGTGTGAAACAAAGGGTGGAGAGCTGCAGCTAATCGTGATCCCCATGAAGGTGGGCGTGATGAAGGTGGGGGTGAGGAAGGTGGGGTGATGAAGGTGGGCGTGATGAAGGTGGGCGTGATGAAGGTGGGGTGATGAAGGTGGGGTGATGAAGGTGGGCGTGATGAAGGTGGGCGTGATGAAGGTGGGGGTGAGGAAGGTGGGGTGATGAAGGTGGGGTGATGAAGGTGGGGGTGATGAAGGTGGGGTGATGAAGGTGGGGGTGATGAAGGTGGGGTGATGAAGGTGGGGTGATGAAGGTGGGCTGATGAAGGTGGGGGTGATGAAGGTGGGGTGATGAAGGTGGGGTGATGAAGGTGGGGTGATGAAGGTGGCGTGATGAAGGTGGGGTGATGAAGGTGGGGTGATGAAGGTGGGGTGATGAAGGTGGGCTGATGAAGGTGGGGGTGAGGAAGGTGGGGTGATGAAGGTGGGGTGATGAAGGTGGGGTGATGAAGGTGGGCGTGATGAAGGTGGGGTGATGAAGGTGGGCGTGATGAAGGTGGGCTGATGAAGGTGGGGTGATGAAGGTGGGTGTGATGAAGGTGGGGTGATGAAGGTGGGGTGATGAAGGTGGGCGTGATGAAGGTGGGGGTGATGAAGGTGGGGTGATGAAGGTGGGTGTGATGAAGGTGGGCTGATGAAGGTGGGGTGATGAAGGTGGGCGTGATGAAGGTGGGGGTGAGGAAGGTGGGGTGATGAAGGTGGGCTGATGAAGGTGGGGCGTGATGAAGGTGGGGTGATGAAGGTGGGGTGAGGAAGGTGGGGTGATGAAGGTGGGCTGATGAAGGTGGGCGTGATGAAGGTGGGGTGATGAAGGTGGGGTGATGAAGGTGGGCTGATGAAGGTGGGGTGATGAAGGTGGGGTGATGAAGGTGGGCGTGATGAAGGTGGGGTGATGAAGGTGGGCGTGATGAAGGTGGGGTGATGAAGGTGGGGTGATGAAGGTGGCGTGATGAAGGTGGGGTGATGAAGGTGGGGTGATGAAGGTGGGGTGATGAAGGTGGGCTGATGAAGGTGGGGGTGAGGAAGGTGGGGTGATGAAGGTGGGGTGATGAAGGTGGGCGTGATGAAGGTGGGGTGATGAAGGTGGGCGTGATGAAGGTGGGCTGATGAAGGTGGGGGTGATGAAGGTGGGGTGATGAAGGTGGGTGTGATGAAGGTGGGGTGATGAAGGTGGGGTGATGAAGGTGGGCGTGATGAAGGTGGGCTGATGAAGGTGGGCTGATGAAGGTGGGCGTGATGAAGGTGGGGCGTGATGAAGGTGGGGTGATGAAGGTGGGGGTGATGAAGGTGGGCGTGATGAAGGTGGGCTGATGAAGGTGGGCGTGATGAAGGTGGGCGTGATGAAGGTGGGCTGATGAAGGTGGGCTGATGAAGGTGGGCGTGATGAAGGTGGGCGTGATGAAGGTGGGGTGATGAAGGTGGGCTGATGAAGGTGGGCTGATGAAGGTGGGCGTGATGAAGGTGGGCGTGATGAAGGTGGGGTGATGAAGGTGGGGTGATGAAGGTGGGGTGATGAAGGTGGGGTGATGAAGGTGGGGGTGATGAAGGTGGGCGTGATGAAGGTGGGGTGATGAAGGTGGGGTGATGAAGGTGGGCTGATGAAGGTGGGTGTGATGAAGGTGGGGTGATGAAGGTGGGGGTGATGAAGGTGGGGGTGATGAAGGTGGGCTGATGAAGGTGGGCTGATGAAGGTGGGGTGATGAAGGTGGGGGTGATGAAGGTGGGCTGATGAAGGTGGGGTGATGAAGGTGGGGTGATGAAGGTGGGCGTGATGAAGGTGGGCTGATGAAGGTGGGCGTGATGAAGGTGGGCTGATGAAGGTGGGGTGATGAAGGTGGGGTGATGCATTGTCCCCTGTGTCCAGGGTCCCCAGGGTCCCCAGGGTGTCCCCGCAGCCTGGACTGTGCCCGGGCAGGACGCCACTTCTGCCAGCCTGGCAGCTCCCAGTGTGGCCCCTGCCTGTACCCTCTGGTGGAGACCAGCAGGGGGCGCTGTGTGGTCAGGAGGAGGCCGACCCCTCGGCCCGCTCACCCCAGTCACGGTGAGTCTGTTCAGAGCTGCTTCACACACACATGCACACACACACACACACACATAAACACAGACACACACAAACACGGACACATACACAGACACACATGCACACACACACAAACACGGACACATACACAGACACACAGATACAGACACACACACACACATAGATACACACACACATAAACACAGACACAAACACAAACACGGACACAGACACACAGATACAGACACACACACACACACACACACACACACATAGATACATACACAGACACACAGATACAGACACACACACATAGATACAAGCATACACACACACTCAGATATACACACACAAACTCACACATACATGCAGACACACACAGATACACACACACACACACATACAGACGCTGCTGCCTGCTGTTGCCGTTCCCGCCACATGGGGGCGATGTGATGGAGGCATCATGTGACCAACATGTTTGTATCAGGACGTGACACATGTTGAGGGTGCAAGAGCAGATGTTGAAGGTCAAGGAAGCACCAGGACCCGGGACCCCCAGACTGGCGTCAGACCCCCCCAGAACCTGAGGCCTGGGCCTGGAGATGGACCACATGCTGTATGTTCTGATAAAGATGGCTTTTCTTCTAGGTATGGTCAGCAGGTTCCCTGAACTGGATGAGGAGATCGACCTGCTGTCTGCTGTCATCAGTGAGCAGAGAACCATCTCCAAAGTGCCAGGTACTGCTTTGGTACTCTTTGGTACTGTTTGGTACTGCTTTGGTACTGTTTGGTACTGCTTTGGTACTGTTTGGTACTGTTTGGTACTGCTTTGGTACTGTTTGGTACTGCTTTGGTACTCTTTGGTACTGCTTTGGTACTGCTTTGGTACTGTTTGGTACTGTTTGGTACTGCTTTGGTACTGTTTGGTACTGTTTGGTACTGCTTTGGTACTCTTTGGTACTGCTTTGGTACTGTTTGGTACTGCTTTGGTAATGTTTGGTACTGTTTGGTACTGCTTTGGTACTGTTTGGTACTGTTTGGTACTGCTTTGGTACTGTTTGGTACTGCTTTGGTACTCTTTGGTACTGCTTTGGTACTGCTTTGGTACTGTTTGGTACTGTTTGGTACTGCTTTGGTACTGTTTGGTACTGCTTTGGTACTCTTTGGTACTCTTTGGTACTGCTTTGGTACTGTTTGGTACTGCTTTGGTACTGTTTGGTACTGCTTTGGTACTGTTTGGTACTGCTTTGGTACTCTTTGGTACCGCTTTGGTACTGCTTTGGTACTGTTTGGTACTGTTTGGTACTGCTTTGGTACTGTTTGGTACTGCTTTGGTACTGCTTTGGTACCGCTTTGGTACTCTTTGGTACCGCTTTGGTACTGCTTTGGTACTGTTTGGTACTGTTTGGTACTGTTTGGTACTGTTTGGTACTTCTTTGGTACTGTTTGGTACTGTTTGGTACTGCTTTGGTACTGTTTGGTACTGTTTGGTACTGCTTTGGTACTGTTTGGTACTGTTTGGTACTGCTTTGGTACTGTTTGGTACTGCTTTGGTACTGCTTTGGTACCGCTTTGGTACCGCTTTGGTACTGTTTGGTACTGCTTTGGTACTGTTTGGTACTGTTTGGTACTGCTTTGGTACTGTTTGGTACTGCTTTGGTACTGCTTTGGTACTGTTTGGTACTGCTTTGGTACTGTTTGGTACTGCTTTGGTACTGCTTTGGTACTGCTTTGGTACTGCTTTGGTACTGTTTGGTACTGCTTTGGTACTGCTTTGGTACTGCTTTGGTACTGCTTTGGTACTGTTTGGTACTGCTTTGGTACTGTTTGGTACTGCTTTGGTACTGCTTTGGTACTGTTTGGTACTGCTTTGGTACTGTTTGGTACTGTTTGGTACTGTTTGGTACTGCTTTGGTACTGTTTGGTACTGCTTTGGTACTGTTTGGTACTGTTTGGTACTGCTTTGGTACTGCTTTGGTACTGTTTGGTACTGCTTTGGTACTGTTTGGTACCGCTTTGGTACCGCTTTGGTACTGCTTTGGTACTGTTTGGTACTGCTTTGGTACTGTTTGGTACCGCTTTGGTACTGCTTTGGTACTGCTTTGGTACTGTTTGGTACTGCTTTGGTACTGTTTGGTACTGTTTGGTACTGCTTTGGTACTGTTTGGTACTGCTTTGGTACTGCTTTGGTACTGCTTTGGTACTGGGAAGGCTTCTGCTTTCATGCCAGCTGTCATTTATTACACAATGTGTCTTGTGGGTTTCCATCTGCAGCGGTCCCACAGGATCCCTCCAGACCAGAATCCAGCCCTGCGGCCCCCACGGAGCGGCCTCGGAGCCACAGCGTCCCCGTTCCCAGCGTGAATCCAGCCGGAACGACGAACAACACCACCCCCGATCTGCTCAGTGCTCCTGTCATCCTGCCCTACCCCCCCAACAACAACGTCTTTATCAGTGAGTTCTTCCTGTCGCTCAGTCCATTTATGAAGGACCCACTGTGGGTAACTAACCCTAACTAACCCATCATCAGGCCTGAGCTGAGTCCCTCCTGATTTAAGGTCTCCTTCAGATGTAGCTGAGGAGACCTTCTGGCTCATGGTTCTGAGTAAAATGTTGCTTTTGTGACTGCTGGATTCTGAGATCTTGGGACCGACCACAGATTTATTCCGGCTGTGCTGAAAGAGGCTTTTGAGCTGAGCCGACCGTCTCCACGCCCATGCTGCTCCGTCTTCCCCCTCACTCTGACCATGTCTCCCGATGGCAGAGCTGAGCAGCACTCTCTGCCTCTAACTGTCTGCCTGCTCTTCTTCTCAGTCATGAGCAGCGTCCTCATCATCGCCGGGTCCGTGGCTCTGGTGGTGGCAGGAGCCTGCTGGGTCCGGTAAGCTCCGACTTTCCTCCCTGGAGGCTTCACTCTTCCAGTCTGTTGCTAACGTTCTGAGCCTGATACGGACTAACTATGTCTGCAGCCTTCAGAGAGGTGTGCATCTCACCCAGAAGATGGATTACCCTGTCTACGGACTGATGGGGGCCCCCACGTTCGACAGCTTGGTGAGTAAAAAATCCTGAATTCTGAACTCTAATCCTCACCACCTCCTTTAGCTCTGCTAGCTACCAGCCCCTAAATACACCAGCTCATAAATGTCAAAGAACCAAATCAAAGGGGGACAGGTTGTGCATCAAAACATGAAGAAACCAGCCAATCCTCAATAAGATGGTTGGGGGAGGGCTTAGCGTGCATGCAGACGTGTGTGAGGGGGGGGGGGGGCAGAGTCCAAGTCCTGGTGTGGGGACCTGAGAGCAGCTACCTGGAACACCGTCACCGGGTCACAGACACGAGCAGAGAAAAAAAGCTGGGATGATTATGGTGAGATCAACCAATCAAAATCCACCAGATCAGAAGGCTAGTGGTGCTAGCATGATCATGTGGACTCGGTAACAGAACTGCTGGGGTCACATCTGGGCTGCACCCACCCTCTGGAATAGACCACACCCCCTGATATAGGCCACACCCCACTATGACAGGCCCCACCCCCTGTGGTAGGCCACACCCCACCATAGCAGGCCCCACCCCCTGTGGTAGGCCACACCCCACCATGACAGCCCCTACCCTCTGAAATAGGCCACACCCACCGTGACAGGACCCACCCCCGGAGTAGGTCACACCCCCTGGGATAGGCCACGCCCCGTTGTGGTCAGCCCCTACCCCCTGGAATAGGCCACGCCCCGCTAACCCTAACCCGCTGACGATTGATCTGAGGGATTGAAACGTTAATAGTTTCACAAAATTAACGTGCAGTTAAACTGACTAATTTAATGTTTCTGGAATATTGAACAGATGCTACAAATGAAATAAAGAGAAATTCACTTCTAGCTAGCTGGTTTGTTGTGAACAATTAACGTAGTTATTGATTAACCTCCTTAGTTCCAGTGTCAACGACAGACTGTAAACATCTACCTTTAACTAAAGATCATCCCCCAGCCTCTCTGGAATAGACCACACCCCCTCTGTGATAGGCCCCACCCACCAGTTGCTGGAGCCCTCTTGGTGTCCCTCCCCACTTTAACCAGAGCAATGCTAAGCTAACTACAGTCCAACCTCAGTCACACTAGCAGGAACAGGTTCTGTTGTTAGCTGTCCTGTGACCGAGCACGGGAACATGCTGACGGGCTGGTTTGGTGGAATGAGCACATGAATGGGGAAGATCATGTCATGTTCCTTCTGCCTCCAGCCAGGGGACAAGAGGTTGGCCCACAGCGCCCAGATGTTCCACTACCAGCACCAGAAGCAGCAGATGCTCTCCATGGAGAAGTAGGTGCCCCCAGCCTGTGTGCACCTCCCTAACCCTAACCCCTAACCCCTAACCCTCACCCTAACCCTCACCCTCTAACCCTAACCCCTAACCCTCTAACCCTGACCCTCACCCTAACCCTCTAACCCTAACCCTCTAACCCTAACCTTAACCCCTAACCCTCACCCTAACCCTCTAACCCTAACCCCCCCTCACCCTAACCCTCTAACCCTAACCCTCACCCTAACCCCCTCACCCTAACCCTAACCCTCACCCTAACCCTCTAACCCTAACCCCCCCTAACCCTAACCCCCCTCACCCTAACCCTCTAACCCTAACCCTAACCCTAACCCCCCTCACCCTAACCCTCTAACCCTAACCCTCTAACCCTAACCCTCACCCTAACCCTCTAACCCTAACCCCTAACCCTAACCCTCACCCTAACCCCCTAACCCTAACCCTCACCCTAACCCCCTCACCCTAACCCTCTAACCCTAACCCTAACCCCCCTCACCCTAACCCTCTAACCCTAACCCCCTCACCCTAACCCTAACCCTCTAACCCTAACCCCCCTCACCCTAACCCTCTAACCCTAACCCCCCCTAACCCTAACCCTAACCCCCCTCACCCTAACCCTCTAACCCTAACCCTAACCCTAACCCCCCTCACCCTAACCCTCTAACCCTAACCCCCTCACCCTAACCCTCTAGCCCTCTAACCCTAACCCTCACCCTAACCCTCTAACCCTAACCCTCTAACCCTAACCCTAACCCCTAACCCTCACCCTAACCCTCTAACCCTAACCCTAACCCTAACCCTCTAACCCTAACCCTCTAACCCTAACCCTCACCCTAACCCTCTAACCCTAACCCCCCTCACCCTAACCCTCTAACCCTCTAACCCTAACCCTCTAACCCTAACCCAACCCTAACCCTAACCCTAACCCTAACCCTCTAACCCTAACCCTCTAACCCTAACCCTCTAACCCTAACCCTCTAACCCTAACCCAACCCTAACCCTCTAACCCTAACCCTCTAACCCTCTAACCCTAACCCTCTAACCCTAACCCAACCCTAGCCCTAACCCTAACCCTAACCCTCTAACCCTAACCCTCTAACCCTAACCCAACCCTAACCCTCTAACCCTAACCCTCTAACCCTCTAACCCTAACCCTCTAACCCTAACCCAACCCTAGCCCTAACCCTAACCCTAACCCTCTAACCCTCTAACCCTAACCCTCTAACCCTCTAACCCTAACCCAACCCTAGCCCTAACCCTAACCCTAACCCTCTAACCCTAACCCTAACCCTCTCTGAAGCTCTCTGACTTCATGGCTGTGACCTTCTGCAGACACAGAGATGAGCCCAAGGTTCCTGACTCTGGAGCCTCAACGGATGAGGAGAACGAAGATGGAGATTTCACCGTGTACGAGTGTCCAGGACTGGCGCCCGTGAGTCCCAGTGAATCTGTCCCTCAGGCAACATTTGACCTTTCATGTTGGAGCGTTTCCCTCCCCAGCTCAGTGCTAACACCAACATCTGTGTGTCCTCAGACTGGGGAGATGGAGGTGAAGAACCCCCTCTTTGATGATTCCACACTGTACTTTCAGCGGTTCCATAAGTAGACCAGGACGGGAGGAGCTTCCGCGTGCAGCACTTCCGTGTTTGATCCGACCTGTTGGCTGGACAGAGCAGCAGCAGGAAGCTGAGTCAGGACCGACTGGGACCAGCCCCCCCGCTCTGACTGGTTCCTGTTAGTGCAGATATTTAGTGAGGAACCAGCAGAGCTTTCACAGATCCAGCTTCCTCTTTCTGGGTTTGGCTTTTATGTTGTTGTTATGTTTTTTTAAAGAAATGTGGTTTTAATGGTTCCTGAACCTGCCTGCGTGCAGCACCTGAACCTGCCTGCGTGCAGCACCTGAACCTGCCTGCGTGCAGCACCTGAACCTGCCTGCGTGCAGCACCTGAACCTGCCTGCGTGCAGCACCTGAACCTGCCTGCGTGCAGCACCTGAACCCTCCTGATGTCGCCTCCATGTTCTCCCCGCTGTTCCTCTATGCATGAGTTGATATTAAACCCAGCGTCCGTGTGCATTTAGAGCTGCTGTAGAAAGAACTTCAAAGGCTTTGATGTGGGTCTCTGGAACGGGCCGAGCCCGCGCTGATGTATGTGACCCGTATGTAACCCGCCTAACGCGCTTCTGCCACCTGGAAACCTGCTGCCGTGGCAACGGCTGTTTCCCGCCTGTGTCTCAAACACCGTCGTCGACCTCTGTAACTTTGTTTTCAGCGGACGGAACCAGTCCGGTTCAGAACCCAGAACAGGACCACTCTGGACCGGGATTGGTGTTGTTTGACCTTGGCGTGACCTTTGACCTTGGGAATGTTTGCTGCTGGGCTCATGCATGGCTGCTGCTGGGTCCTTGGGGCAGGAACCTTGGCGGTTCCTGTGGCCTCGCTGTCGTCTCTCAGGAAAGTCGCTGTCTGCGACTCGTCCCGCTGTCAGCAGGTGGCGCTGTGCTCTCCCTGCGCCCACACACACACCCACACACACACACACACCCTGTGTAAATACGTCTGCAGCAGACTCCAGGAAGTGTTGACACCACAGATCTTTGAACAGTTGTGACGGCTTGTTTTCCTTTGAATTTCCTGAGCTTAGCGGACAAATGGACTGAATCGTCGGGTCCGTTTCTCCTTCAGCGGTGCGTCTTCAGCCTGCCGATGGTGCAGGAACTCTGGAGCCCCGGGGCCACTGAGCTTTATACGGACACTTTATGAGCTGAGGTCTGGACAGTAGTGAGGAGCCCGTTAGCACCATCGTTAGCATGCACGTGGACAACCACAGCTGAAGTCACAGAAATAAACATTTCTATCATCTGGAAGCATCCTTCTCATTCTTGGTCTCCTGACCTTCATCACACTCCTCTGGACCTCCAACCTGCTCCTCCAGGGACGTGGGCCTCCCAGCGGGTGCTGATCCTGTATCTGGAACCAGCAACGGTCGCACAGACGCTCATATCAGCCAGGCCAGCGTTTCCTGGTAGCAACAGCCGCCACAGCCTCCTCACCATGGGGGACGTTAGCAGCTGCTGTCTGGGCTCTGACCATGAGGCCAAACACAGGCGAAACACGGGCGAAACACAGGGGAAACACAGGGGAAACACGGGCGAAACACAGGGGAAACACGGGCGAAACACAGGGGAAACACGAGCGAAACACAGGTGAAACACAGGCGAAACACAGGGGAAACACGAGCGAAACACAGGTGAAACACAGGCGAAACACAGGGGAAACACGAGCGAAACACGGGCGAAACACGAGCGAAACACAGGTGAAACAGGCGAAACACAGGCGAAACACAGGGGAAACACGAGCGAAACACAGGCGAAACACAGGGGAAACACGAGCGAAACACGGGCGAAACACAGGCGAAACACGGGCGAAACACAGGGGAAACACGGGCGAAACACAGGGGAAACACAGGGTAAACACGGGAAACACGGGCGAAACACAGGGTAAACACAGGGTAAACACGGGCGAAACACAGGGGAAACACGGGCGAAACACAGGTGAAAGACAAGTGAAACACGGGTGAAACACAGGGGAAACACAGGTGAAAAGACAGGGGAAACACGGGCGAAACACAGGCGAAACACGGGCGAAACACAGGGGAAACACAGGGTAAACACGGGCGAAACACAGGTGAAAGACAAGTGAAACACGGGTGAAACACAGGGGAAACACAGGTGAAAGACAGGGGAAACACGGGCGAAACACAGGCGAAACACGGGCGAAACACAGGGGAAACACGGGCGAAACACAGGTGAAAGACAAGTGAAACACGGGTGAAACACAGGGGAAACACAGGTGAAAGACAGGGGAAACACGGGCGAAACACGGGCGAAACACAGGCGAAACACAGGGGAAACACGGGTGAAACACAGGGGAAACACGGGCGAAACACGCGAAACACGGGCGAAACACAGGGGAAACACGGGCGAAACACAGGGGAAACAGGGGAAACACAGGCGAAACACGGGCAAAACACGGGAAACACAAGTGAAACACGGGTGAAACAGGTGAAAGACAGAGGAAACAGGTGAAACACAGGCGAAACACAGGTGAAACATGGGAAACACAGCCAAAACACAAGTAAAACACAGACGAAACACAGGGAAAACAAGTGAAACACAGACGAAACAAAAGTGAAACACAGACGAAACAGGTGAAACACATTGGAAACAAAAGTGAAACACAGGCAAAACAAGTGAAACACAGGTGAAACACAGACAAAACGCAGATAGAACAGCAGCGCTTTAGCCGTCCAGCTCACAGGTGTAAGACGACATGATGGCTGCACAGGTGAGTCTCAGGCTGCCCACCTTAAAAGGCTCTCATTGATCTGGAAGATGCTGGATGTGGAGCTCCTGAGCCCTTCCTACAGTCAGCAGGTCACCTGCACACTGGCATCACCTGGCGTCTCATGATATTACTACTCACTGTGATAGTAATAGTAATAGCAACGACAGTAGTGTATAGTAGTAACAGTAGCAATGAGGATAGTAGTTATAATAGTAACAGAAGAGGTAGTAATAATAGTAGTAATAGGAACAGTAGCAATGAGGATAGTAGTTATAATAGTAGCAGAAGAGGTAGTAATAATAGTAGTAATAGTAACAGTAGCAATGAGGATAGTAGTTATAATAGTAGCAGAAGAGGTAGTAATAATAGTAGTAATAGTAACAGTAGCAATGAGGATAGTAGTTATAATAGTAGCAGAAGAGGTAGTAATAATAGTAGTAATAGGAACAGTAGCAATGAGGATAGTAGTTATAATAGTAACAGAAGAGGTAGTAATAATAGTAGTAATAGGAACAGTAGCAATGAGGATAGTAGTTATAATAGTAGCAGAAGAGGTAGTAATAATAGTAGTAATAGTAACAGTAGCAATGAGGATAGTAGTTATAATAGTAGCAGAAGAGGTAGTTATAATAGTAGTAATAGTAACAGTAGCAATGAGGATAGTAGTTATAATAGTAACAGAAGAGGTAGTAATAATAGTAGTAATAGGAACAGTAGCAATGAGGATAGTAGTTATAATAGTAGCAGAAGAGGTAGTAATAATAGTAGTAATAGTAACAGTAGCAATGAGGATAGTAGTTATAATAGTAGCAGAAGAGGTAGTATAATAGTAGTAATAGTAACAGTAGCAATGAGGATAGTAGTTATAATAGTAGCAGAAGAGGTAGTAATAATAGTAGTAATAGGAACAGTAGCAATGAGGATAGTAGTTATAATAGTAGCAGAAGAGGTAGTAATAATAGTAGTAATAGTAACAGTAGCAATGAGGATAGTAGTTATAATAGTAGCAGAAGAGGTAGTAATAATAGTAGTAATAGGAACAGTAGCAATGAGGATAGTAGTTATAATAGTAGCAGAAGAGGTAGTAATAATAGTAGTAATAGGAACAGTAGCAATGAGGATAGTAGTTATAATAGTAGCAGAAGAGGTAGTAATAATAGTAGTAATAGTAACAGTAGCAATGAGGATAGTAGTTATAATAGTAGCAGAAGAGGTAGTAATAATAGTAGTAATAGTAACAGTAGCAATGAGGATAGTAGTTATAATAGTAGCAGAAGAGGTAGTTATAATAGTAGTAATAGTAACAGTAGCAATGAGGATAGTAGTTATAATAGTAGCAGAAGAGGTAGTAATAATAGTAGTAATAGGAACAGTAGCAATGAGGATAGTAGTTATAATAGTAGCAGAAGAGGTAGTTATAATAGTAGTAATAGTAACAGTAGCAATGAGGATAGTAGTTATAATAGTAGCAGAAGAGGGTAGTAATAATAGTAGTAATAGGAACAGTAGCAATGAGGATAGTAGTTATAATAGTAGCAGAAGAGGTAGTAATAATAGTAGTAATAGGAACAGTAGCAATGAGGATAGTAGTTATAATAGTAGCAGAAGAGGTAGTAATAATAGTAGTAATAGTAACAGTAGCAATGAGGATAGTAGTTATAATAGTAGCAGAAGAGGTAGTATAATAGTAGTAATAGGAACAGTAGCAATGAGGATAGTAGTTATAATAGTAGCAGAAGAGGTAGTAATAATAGTAGTAATAGTAACAGTAGCAATGAGGATAGTAGTTATAATAGTAGCAGAAGAGGTAGTAATAATAGTAGTAATAGTAACAGTAGCAATGAGGATAGTAGTTATAATAGTAGCAGAAGAGGTAGTTATAATAGTAGTAATAGTAACAGTAGCAATGAGGATAGTAGTTATAATAGTAGCAGAAGGGGTAGTAATAATAGTAGTAATAGTAACAGTAGCAATGAGGATAGTAGTTATAATAGTAGCAGAAGAGGTAGTAATAATAGTAAGAGTAACTAGTAAGAACAATAGCAGTTATAATAGTAGCAGAAGAGGTAGTAATAATAGTAGTAATAGTAACAGTAGCAATGAGGATAGTAGTTATAATAGTAGCAGAAGAGGTAGTAATAATAGTAGTAATAGTAATAGTAGCAATGAGGATAGTAGTTATAATAGTAGCAGAAGAGGTAGTAATAATAGTAGTAATAGTAACAGTAGCAATGAGGATAGTAGTTATAATAGTAGCAGAAGAGGTAGTAATAATAGTAGTAATAATAACAGTAGCAGGAACAATAGCAGTTATAATCGTAGCAGAAGAGGTAGTATTAATACTAATTGTAGTAATAATAGTAACAGTGTAGTAATAATAGTAATAGAGTAACAGTGGAAGTAATAATAGTTGTAGCTACAGTAGTAATAATGATAGTAGTTGTAATAGTAATAACAGTAGTAGTAATAACAGTAGCAACACTGGTAGTAATAATAGTTGTAGCTACAGTAGTAATAATGGTAGTAGTTGTAATAGTAATAACAGTAGTAGTAATAACTAGTAACACTGGTAGTAATAATAGTTGTAGCTACAGTAGTAATAATGATAGTAGTTGTAACAGTAATAGCAGTAGCAGTAATAACAGTAACAACACTGGTAGTAATAATAGTTGTAGCTACAGTAGTAATAATGATAGTTGTAACAGTAATAACAGTAGTAGTAATAACAGTAGCAACACTGGTAGTCAGTGGGAGGATACACACTGGTAGTAATAACAGTTGTAGCTACAGTAGTAATAATGATCACCATCAGTGAGCAGGATGTGCGCAGGCAGTTCGCCAGGCTGAACCCGCGCAAGGCCCCTGGCCCGGACGGCGTGTCTCCCTCCACCCTGAGGCACTGCGCAGAGGAGCTGACTCCTGTCTTCACAGACATCTTCAACTCCTCCCTGGAGTCGTGCCAGGTGCCAGCCTGCCTCAAAACCTCAACCATCGTCCCTGTCCCCAAGAAGCCACGGATCACTGGGCTTAACGACTACAGACCTGTGGCGCTCACCTCTGTAGTCATGAAGTCCTTAGAGCGCCTGATCCTGCCACACCTCAAGTCCATCACCACCCCCCTCCTGGATCCACTGCAGTTCGCCTACAGAGCCAACAGATCTGTGGACGACGCGGTCAACCTGGCCCTTCACTCCATCCTGCAGCATCTGGACTCCCCGGGAACCTACGCGAGGATCCTGTTCGTGGACTTCAGCTCTGCGTTCAACACCATCCGCCCCGCTCTGCTACAGGACCAGCTGTCCCAGCTTAGTGTGCCTGCCTCCCTCTGCAGGTGGATCACTCACTTCCTGACGGATCGGAGGCAGCATGTGCGGCTGGGGAAGACTGTCTCCGACTCCGTCACCATCAGCACCGGATCACCCCAGGGCTGTGTCCTTCCCCCCTGCTCTTCTCCCTGTACACTAACTGCTGCACCTCAAGCCACCAGTCTGTCAAACTGATCAAGTTTGCGGATGACACCACCCTCATCGGTCTCATCTCCAATGGCGATGAGACTGCCTACAGGAGGGAGGTGGCTCGACTGGTGTCCTGGTGCGGACACAACAACCTGCAGCTGAACGCTCAGAAGACAGTGGAGATGATTGTGGACTTCAGGAAAGTTACAGCCCCTTTGCCCCCCCTTGCCCTTATGGACTCCCCCGTCACCATCACGGACTCCTTCCGCTTCCTGGGCACCACCATCACCCGGGACCTTAAGTGGGAGCCAACCATCAGCTCCCTCATCAAGAAGGCCCAGCAAAGGATGTTCTTCCTACGGAAGCTGAGGAAGCTCAATCTGCCTCCCAGGATGTTGGCGCAGTTTTATACGGCCATCATCGAATCCATCCTCACCTCCTCCATCACCGTCAGGGACAGACTGAGGCTGCAGCGCGTCGTGCGCGCTGCCGAGAAGGTGATCGGCTGCAGGCTCCCATCCATCCAGGACCTGTATATCTCCAGAACCCGGAGGTGTGCAGGTCGGATCACGGCCGACCCTTCCCACCCTGGTCACGGACTGTTTTCCCCCCTCCCCTCAGGCAGGAGACTACGGTCCATTCGGACCAGAACCTCCCGCTACACTAACAGCTTCTTCCCCTCTGCCATCAGGCTGCTGAACACCAAGTGACTTATCACTTAAGCACCATGAACAGCAGCCAGTCGGACTCATGAACAATACACTACTCCTCACGGACCTGCACTATTTCTCACCACTCACTATTTATGTAAATACTGTATATAAGTCTTATTTTATTTTATTTATCTTATTCTAGTGTGGTGTTGATGTCTAATGTTATGTTGAATGTCGCAGCGGCACACCACGACAAATTCCTAGTTTGTGTAATACTGTGTATTACATGAACAATGGCAATAAACCTTCTTCTGATTCTGATTCTGATTCTGATGATAGTAGTTGGAACAGTAATGGTAGATGCAGTGGTAATAATAATGTAGTAGTAATAACTACTAACCCTAACCCTAGCTCATCATCACCATCATCACCACCACCATCATCATCATCATCACCGTCATCATCACCACCACCATCACCACCATCATCATCACCATGATCATCATCACCATTATCATCACCATCATCATCATCATCATCACCACCATCACCACCACCATCATCATCATCATCACCGTCATCATCACCATCATCACCACCACCATCATCATCATCATCACCGTCATCATCACCATCATCACCACCATCATCATCACCATTATCATCACCATCATCACCACCATCATCATCACCATCATCATCACCACCACCACCATCATCACCATCATCACCATCACCACCATCATCACCATCACCACCATCATCACCATCACCATCATCATCACCACCACCATCATCATCATCATCATCACCATCATCACCATCACCATCATCATCACCACCACCATCATCACCATCATCACCACTACCATCATCATCACCATCATCACCACCATCATCATCATCATCATCATCACCACCATCATCATCACCATCATCATCACCACCATCATCATCACCATCATCATCATCACCACCTTCACCACCACCACCACCATCATCACCATCATCATCATCACCATCATCATCACCACCATCATCACCACCATCATCATCATCACCACCTTCACCACCACCACCACCATCATCACCACCATCATCATCATCATCACCACCATCATCATCATCATCATCACCACCACCATCATCACCATCATCATCACCACCATCATCATCACCATCATCATCATCACCACCTTCACCACCACCACCACCATCATCACCACCACTACCATCATCACCACCATCATCACCACCATCATCATCATCACCACCTTCACCACCACCACCACCATCATCACCATCATCATCACCACCATCATCATCACCATCATCATCATCACCACCTTCACCGCCACCACCACCATCATCACCTCTCAGACTGTTCACCAAATCATCTCGGACTGTTCACCAAATCATCTCAGGCTGTTCACCAAATACTCTCAGACTGTTCACCAAATCATCTAAGACTGTTCACCAAATCATCTCAGACTGTTCACCAAATCATCTCAGACTGTTCACCAAATCATCTCGGACTGTTCACCAAATCATCTCAGACTGTTCACCAAATCATCTCGGACTGTTCACCAAATCATCTCAGACTGTTCACCAAATCATCTCGGACTGTTCACCAAATCATCTCAGGCTGTTCACCAAATCATCTAAGACTGTTCACCAAATCATCTCAGACTGTTCACCAAATCATCTCAGACTGTTCACCAAATACTCTCAGACATGGTTTTGAGGTTGAGGTTAGGGTTAGGGTCAGGGGTCAGTGGTCAGGGGTCAGTGGGGTCGGGAACCTGGGGAAACCAAGGTTAGGTTTTAGGGTTAGGCTTTCCCCTGGGGCGAAGCCCCTGGGAAAGCAATGCACAGGCCATCTAAAGAGGTCCCAGGCAGAGACCCCCATCCCAAAGGTTAATATCCACCACCCTAAGGTGGTGGGGTTTCAAAAAATTAGGCTCTCTGGCCTTAGCTGTGATCAGCTGAGCTACGTTTCGGCCTTTGTTGGCCTTCTTCAGGCAGCTGATCGAAAAATGATTATGTTGGCCTAAGGGCCATAGCAAAAAATTGTCCCTTGCTTTTTTTCCCTTTCCCACTTCCTAATTTTAATCTTTTTGTTTCTGGTGTTTCTTTCTTTGTTCCTCTCTCCAATTGATTTCCCCTCTATGTTGCCCTGTTGTCCCTTCAATTTCTATTTCCAATCTGAGTTGTTCGGTTTCTCTTTCCCCTTTTAAATACTCCTCTTATTTTGTCCCTGAGTTTTTTAGTTTTCAATTTAAATTTCCCTTCCCTTCTTTTGGATTTTGCCTCTTGTTTTTGTTCTTCTCCCTTCTTCCCCTCTGTTTCTTGATGGATTTCTGTTTCCCTTTTTATACTCCTCTTCTGTTTGTCTTTTTAATATTTCTTGTCTTTAATTTTTATGTGTCCCTTTCTTTCTTTGCCCCCCTTCCTTTTATTCTGATCCTTCTTCCCCTTCTGTTTCTTCACTCCACATTTCCTTGATACTCTTCCTTTCCTTAACCCACTTTCTCCCTCTCCTTCCTTTTGCCTCCCAATACCTATGTCTTTCCCCTTAGCCTCGTTGGGCCATATGGCACTGTACTTTTCTAGTTTTCTCCCCCCTAGTCTTTTCGGCTCCTCCCTCATGGGGGCTTAATTTATACTGGGCCTACTCGTTAGGGCTCCTTTTTCCGCTTTGGGGCTTAATTTATAGTGGGCCTACTTTGATGTGGGTTTGAGAAACGGGTCAAATGCAGCGGGCACTAGTTCAGGTTAGGTATGGGGGGCATCAGTTAGGGTTAGAATAAGTGGGTTGGGATTAGAGTAGGACCATGGGCCATCTAGAATCCAGTACCAGCTAGGGAGAGGGTTGAATAATGAGGTTAGGGTTAGGGGTTGGGTTAGGGTTAGGGTTGGGGTTAGGGTTAGGGGTTAGGGTTGGGTTAGGGTTAGGGGTTAGGGTTAGGGGTTAGGGTTAGGGTTAGGGGTTAGGGTTAGGGATTGAGGGTTAGGGTTAGGGTTAGGGGTTAGGGTTAGGGATTGAGGTTAGGGGTTGGGGTTAGGGATTGGGGTTATATCTAATTGGGTTAGGGTTAGGATAGGTGGGGGGTTAGCCATAGGGCTCTAAAAATTGGATGGGGGCCATTCTACCCAGTCCCTCCCGAGGCACGGGCTGGGATAGGTTTTAGGGTTAGGCTTTCCCCTGGGGCGAAGCCCCTGGGAAAGCAATGCACAGGCCATCTAAAGAGGTCCCAGGTAGAGACCCCCATCCCAAAGGTTAATATCCACCACCCTAAGGTGGTGGGGTTTCAAAAAATTAGGCTCTCTGGCCTTAGCTGTGATCAGCAGAGCGCTACGTTTCGGCCTTTGTTGGCCTTCTTCAAGCAAGCTGATCGAAAAATGATTATGTTGGCCTATGGGCCTTAACATAAAATTGTCCCCGGCTTTTTCCCTTTCCCACTTCCTAATTTTAATCTTTGTGTTTCCGGTATTTCTTTCTTTGTTCCTCTCTCCAATTGATTTCCCCTCTATGTTGCCCCTTCAATTACTATTTCTCATCTGAGTTGTTCGGTTTCTCTTTCCCTTTTAAATACTCCTCTTATTTTGTCCCTGAGTTTTTTAGTTTTCAATTTAAATTTCCCTTCCCTTCTTTTGGATTTTGCCTCTTGTTTTTGTTCTTCTCCCTTCTTCCCCTCTGTATCTTGATTGATTTCTGTTTCCCTTTTTATACTCCTCTTCTGTTTGTCTTTTTAATATTTCTTGTCTTTAATTTTTATGTGTCCCTTTCTTTCTTTGCCCCCCTTTCCTTCTATTCTGACCCTTCCTCCCCTTCTGTTTCTTCACTCCACCTTTCCTTGATACTCTTCCTTTCCTCAACCCACTTTCTCCCTCTCCTTCCTTTTGCCTCCCAATACCTGTGTCTTTCCCCTTAGCCTCGTTGGGCCATATGGCACTGTACTTTTCTGGTTTTCTCCCCCCTAGTCTTTTCGGCTCCTCCCTCATGGGGGCTTAATTTATACAGGGCCTACTTGTTAGGGCTCCTTTTTCCTCTTTGGGGCTTAATTTATAGTGGGCCTACTTTGATGTGGGTTTGAGAAACGGGTCAAATGCAGCGGGCACTAGTTCAGGTTAGGTATGGGGACATCAGTTAGGGTTAGAATAAGTGGGTTGGGATTAGAGCAGGACCATGGGCCATCTAGAATTCAGTACCAGCTAGGGAGAGGGTTGAATAATGAGGTTAGGGTTAGGGTTAGGGGTTGGGGTTAGGGTTAGGGGTTGGGGTTAGGGTTAGGGTTAGGGTTAGGGGTTAGGGTTAGGGTTAGGGGTTAGGGTTAGGGATTGAGGTTAGGGTTAGGGATTGAGGTTAGGGGTTGGGGTTAGGGGTTGGGGTTAGGGATTGGGGTTATATCTAATTGGGTTAGGGTTAGGATAGGTGGGGGGTTAGCCATAGGGCTCTAAAAATTGGATGGGGGCCATTCTACCCAGTCCCTCCCGAGGCACGGGCTGGGATAGGTTTTAGGGTTAGGCTTTCCCCTGGGGCGAAGCCCCTGGGAAAGCAATGCACAGGCCATCTAAAGAGGTCCCAGGTAGAGACCCCCATCCCAAAGGTTAATATCCACCACCCTAAGGTGGTGGGGTTTCAAAAAATTAGGCTCTCTGGCCTTAGCTGTGATCAGCAGAGCGCTACGTTTCGGCCTTTGTTGGCCTTCTTCAAGCAAGCTGATCGAAAAATGATTATGTTGGCCTATGGGCCTTAACATAAAATTGTCCCCGGCTTTTTTCCCTTTCCCACTTCCTAATTTTAATCTTTGTGTTTCCGGTATTTCTTTCTTTGTTCCTCTCTCCAATTGATTTCCCCTCTATGTTGCCCCTTCAATTACTATTTCTCATCTGAGTTGTTCGGTTTCTCTTTCCCTTTTAAATACTCCTCTTATTTTGTCCCTGAGTTTTTTAGTTTTCAATTTAAATTTCCCTTCCCTTCTTTTGGATTTTGCCTCTTGTTTTTGTTCTTCTCCCTTCTTCCCCTCTGTATCTTGATTGATTTCTGTTTCCCTTTTTATACTCCTCTTCTGTTTGTCTTTTTAATATTTCTTGTCTTTAATTTTTATGTGTCCCTTTCTTTCTTTGCCCCCCTTTCCTTCTATTCTGACCCTTCCTCCCCTTCTGTTTCTTCACTCCACCTTTCCTTGATACTCTTCCTTTCCTCAACCCACTTTCTCCCTCTCCTTCCTTTTGCCTCCCAATACCTATGTCTTTCCCCTTAGCCTCGTTGGGCCATATGGCACTGTACTTTTCTAGGTTTTCTCCCCCCTAGTCTTTTCGGCTCCTCCCTCATGGGGGCTTAATTTATACAGGGCCTACTTGTTAGGGCTCCTTTTTCCTCTTTGGGGCTTAATTTATAGTGGGCCTACTTTGATGTGGGTTTGAGAAACGGGTCAAATGCAGCGGGCACTAGTTCAGGTTAGGTATGGGGACATCAGTTAGGGTTAGAATAAGTGGGTTGGGATTAGAGCAGGACCATGGGCCATCTAGAATCCAGTACCAGCTAGGGAGAGGGTTGAATAATGAGGTTAGGGTTAGGGGTTGGGGTTAGGGTTAGGGGTTAGGGTTAGGGTTAGGGTTAGGGGTTGGGGTTAGGGTTAGGGTTAGGGTTAGGGGTTAGGGTTAGGGTTAGGGGTTAGGGTTAGGGATTGAGGTTAGGGTTAGGGATTGAGGTTAGGGGTTGGGGTTAGGGGTTGGGGTTAGGGATTGGGGTTATATCTAATTGGGTTAGGGTTAGGATAGGTGGGGGGTTAGCCATAGGGCTCTAAAAATTGGATGGGGGCCATTCTACCCAGTCCCTCCCGAGGCACGGGCTGGGATAGGTTTTAGGGTTAGGCTTTCCCCTGGGGCGAAGCCCCTGGGAAAGCAATGCACAGGCCATCTAAAGAGGTCCCAGGTAGAGACCCCCATCCCAAAGGTTAATATCCACCACCCTAAGGTGGTGGGGTTTCAAAAAATTAGGCTCTCTGGCCTTAGCTGTGATCAGCATGAGCGCTACGTTTCGGCCTTTGTTGGCCTTCTTCAAGCAAGCTGATCGAAAAATGATTATGTTGGCCTATGGGCCATAGCATAAAATTGTCCCTTGCTTTTTTCCCTTTCCCACTTCCTAATTTTAATCTTTGTGTTTCTGGTATTTCTTTCTTTGTTCCTCTCTCCAATTGATTTCCCCTCTATGTTGCCCTGTTGTCCCTTCAATTTACTATTTCTCATCTGAGTTGTTCGGTTTCTCTTTCCCTTTTAAATACTCCTCTTATTTTGTCCCTGAGTTTTTTAGTTTTCAATTTAAATTTCCCTTCCCTTCTTTTGGATTTTGCCTCTTGTTTTTGTTCTTCTCCCTTCTTCCCCTCTGTATCTTGATTGATTTCTGTTTCCCTTTTTATACTCCTCTTCTGTTTGTCTTTTTAATATTTCTTGTCTTTAATTTTTATGTGTCCCTTTCTTTCTTTGCCCCCCTTTCCTTCTATTCTGATCCTTCCTTCCCCTTCTGTTTCTTCACTCCACCTTTCCTTGATACTCTTCCTTTCCTCAACCCACTTTCTCCCTCTCCTTCCTTTTGCCTCCCAATACCTGTGTCTTTCCCCTTAGCCTCGTTGGGCCATATGGCACTGTACTTTTCTGGTTTTCTCCCCCCTAGTCTTTTCGGCTCCTCCCTCATGGGGGCTTAATTTATACAGGGCCTACTTGTTAGGGCTCCTTTTTCCTCTTTGGGGCTTAATTTATAGTGGGCCTACTTTGATGTGGGTTTGAGAAACGGGTCAAATGCAGCGGGCACTAGTTCAGGTTAGGTATGGGGACATCAGTTAGGGTTAGAATAAGTGGGTTGGGATTAGAGCAGGACCATGGGCCATCTAGAATTCAGTACCAGCTAGGGAGAGGGTTGAATAATGAGGTTAGGGTTAGGGTTAGGGGTTGGGGTTAGGGTTAGGGGTTGGGGTTAGGGTTAGGGTTAGGGTTAGGGGTTAGGGTTAGGGTTAGGGGTTAGGGTTAGGGATTGAGGTTAGGGTTAGGGATTGAGGTTAGGGATTGAGGTTAGGGGTTGGGGTTAGGGATTGGGGTTATATCTAATTGGGTTAGGGTTAGGATAGGTGGGGGGTTAGCCATAGGGCTCTAAAAATTGGATGGGGGCCATTCTACCCAGTCCCTCCCGAGGCACGGGCTGGGATAGGTTTTAGGGTTAGGCTTTCCCCTGGGGCGAAGCCCCTGGGAAAGCAATGCACAGGCCATCTAAAGAGGTCCCAGGTAGAGACCCCCATCCCAAAGGTTAATATCCACCACCCTAAGGTGGTGGGGTTTCAAAAAATTAGGCTCTCTGGCCTTAGCTGTGATCAGCAGAGCGCTACGTTTCGGCCTTTGTTGGCCTTCTTCAAGCAAGCTGATCGAAAAATGATTATGTTGGCCTATGGGCCTTAACATAAAATTGTCCCCGGCTTTTTCCCTTTCCCACTTCCTAATTTTAATCTTTGTGTTTCCGGTATTTCTTTCTTTGTTCCTCTCTCCAATTGATTTCCCCTCTATGTTGCCCCCCTTCAATTACTATTTCTCATCTGAGTTGTTCGGTTTCTCTTTCCCTTTTAAATACTCCTCTTATTTTGTCCCTGAGTTTTTTAGTTTTCAATTTAAATTTCCCTTCCCTTCTTTTGGATTTTGCCTCTTGTTTTTGTTCTTCTCCCTTCTTCCCCTCTGTATCTTGATTGATTTCTGTTTCCCTTTTTATACTCCTCTTCTGTTTGTCTTTTTAATATTTCTTGTCTTTAATTTTTATGTGTCCCTTTCTTTCTTTGCCCCCCTTTCCTTCTATTCTGACCCTTCCTCCCCTTCTGTTTCTTCACTCCACCTTTCCTTGATACTCTTCCTTTCCTCAACCCACTTTCTCCCTCTCCTTCCTTTTGCCTCCCAATACCTGTGTCTTTCCCCTTAGCCTCGTTGGGCCATATGGCACTGTACTTTTCTGGTTTTCTCCCCCCTAGTCTTTTCGGCTCCTCCCTCATGGGGGCTTAATTTATACAGGGCCTACTTGTTAGGGCTCCTTTTTCCTCTTTGGGGCTTAATTTATAGTGGGCCTACTTTGATGTGGGTTTGAGAAACGGGTCAAATGCAGCGGGCACTAGTTCAGGTTAGGTATGGGGACATCAGTTAGGGTTAGAATAAGTGGGTTGGGATTAGAGCAGGACCATGGGCCATCTAGAATTCAGTACCAGCTAGGGAGAGGGTTGAATAATGAGGTTAGGGTTAGGGTTAGGGGTTGGGGTTAGGGTTAGGGGTTGGGGTTAGGGTTAGGGTTAGGGTTAGGGGTTAGGGTTAGGGTTAGGGTTAGGGTTAGGGTTAGGGATTGAGGTTAGGGTTAGGGTTAGGGGTTAGGGTTAGGGATTGGGGTTAGGGGTTGGGGTTAGGGATTGGGGTTATATCTAATTGGGTTAGGGTTAGGATAGGTGGGGGGTTAGCCATAGGGCTCTAAAAATTGGATGGGGGCCATTCTACCCAGTCCCTCCCGAGGCACGGGCTGGGATAGGTTTTAGGGTTAGGCTTTCCCCTGGGGCGAAGCCCCTGGGAAAGCAATGCACAGGCCATCTAAAGAGGTCCCAGGTAGAGACCCCCATCCCAAAGGTTAATATCCACCACCCTAAGGTGGTGGGGTTTCAAAAAATTAGGCTCTCTGGCCTTAGCTGTGATCAGCAGAGCGCTACGTTTCGGCCTTTGTTGGCCTTCTTCAAGCAAGCTGATCGAAAAATGATTATGTTGGCCTATGGGCCTTAACATAAAATTGTCCCTGGCTTTTTTCCCTTTCCCACTTCCTAATTTTAATCTTTGTGTTTCCGGTATTTCTTTCTTTG
The DNA here is from genome assembly GCF_901000725.2 of Takifugu rubripes. NCBI lineage: Eukaryota > Metazoa > Chordata > Actinopteri > Tetraodontiformes > Tetraodontidae > Takifugu > Takifugu rubripes. The sequence continues at coordinate 493,603 of NC_042305.1, forward strand.
TTCCTCTCTCCAATTGATTTCCCCTCTATGTTGCCCTTCCTTCAATTACTATTTCTCATCTGAGTTGTTCGGTTTCTCTTTCCCCTTTTAAATACTCCTCTTATTTTGTCCCTGAGTTTTTTAGTTTTCAATTTAAATTTCCCTTCCCTTCTTTTGGATTTTGCCTCTTGTTTTTGTTCTTCTCCCTTCTTCCCCTCTGTATCTTGATTGATTTCTGTTTCCCTTTTTATACTCCTCTTCTGTTTGTCTTTTTAATATTTCTTGTCTTTAATTTTTATGTGTCCCTTTCTTTCTTTGCCCCCCTTTCCTTCTATTCTGACCCTTCCTCCCCTTCTGTTTCTTCACTCCACCTTTCCTTGATACTCTTCCTTTCCTCAACCCACTTTCTCCCTCTCCTTCCTTTTGCCTCCCAATACCTGTGTCTTTCCCCTTAGCCTCGTTGGGCCATATGGCACTGTACTTTTCTGGTTTTCTCCCCCCTAGTCTTTTCGGCTCCTCCCTCATGGGGGCTTAATTTATACAGGGCCTACTTGTTAGGGCTCCTTTTTCCTCTTTGGGGCTTAATTTATAGTGGGCCTACTTTGATGTGGGTTTGAGAAACGGGTCAAATGCAGCGGGCACTAGTTCAGGTTAGGTATGGGGACATCAGTTAGGGTTAGAATAAGTGGGTTGGGATTAGAGCAGGACCATGGGCCATCTAGAATTCAGTACCAGCTAGGGAGAGGGTTGAATAATGAGGTTAGGGTTAGGGTTAGGGGTTGGGGTTAGGGTTAGGGGTTGGGGTTAGGGTTAGGGTTAGGGTTAGGGGTTAGGGGTTAGGGTTAGGGTTAGGGGTTAGGGTTAGGGATTGAGGTTAGGGTTAGGGATTGAGGTTAGGGGTTGGGGTTAGGGGTTGGGGTTAGGGATTGGGGTTATATCTAATTGGGTTAGGGTTAGGATAGGTGGGGGGTTAGCCATAGGGCTCTAAAAATTGGATGGGGGCCATTCTACCCAGTCCCTCCCGAGGCACGGGCTGGGATAGGTTTTAGGGTTAGGCTTTCCCCTGGGGCGAAGCCCCTGGGAAAGCAATGCACAGGCCATCTAAAGAGGTCCCAGGTAGAGACCCCCATCCCAAAGGTTAATATCCACCACCCTAAGGTGGTGGGGTTTCAAAAAATTAGGCTCTCTGGCCTTAGCTGTGATCAGCAGAGCGCTACGTTTCGGCCTTTGTTGGCCTTCTTCAAGCAAGCTGATCGAAAAATGATTATGTTGGCCTATGGGCCTTAACATAAAATTGTCCCCGGCTTTTTCCCTTTCCCACTTCCTAATTTTAATCTTTGTGTTTCCGGTATTTCTTTCTTTGTTCCTCTCTCCAATTGATTTCCCCTCTATGTTGCCCCTTCAATTACTATTTCTCATCTGAGTTGTTCGGTTTCTCTTTCCCTTTTAAATACTCCTCTTATTTTGTCCCTGAGTTTTTTAGTTTTCAATTTAA